>NC_026154.1:5045188-5117415 GCF_000512975.1 Sesamum indicum
TCTTCACGAATTCATTATATGAAAACAAAACTATAGGAATTTCAGCAGTCTACTCTCCCTTAGAAAAGATAAAAAGCAAGTTACAATTGTAAGTATCCATAGTAGTGTTGAAATGGGCTAGATGTCTAATATGTGAATATGAAATCGAGGAGTTGTGAAGCTGTCACAGGGCTACTTCAACTGCTCCAAACAAGCCAAGAATAGCATGTAAAAGGTAGAATAGGTTGTAAACTACAAAATTTTTAATAAAATGCAGGTTAATTTTATTCTTCACATATTCCTTAATTTCATTTTTCTCAAACTACATTTGGACAGAAGGATTTAGATTTGAATAAATGATTCAGAGGGGGGAAAAGAATTCAAATTGACTTCATATGAAATGAATTTGAAATCCCTACCCCCAAATCCATCTTCAAATACAATGTCAAAGTATTTTGCTGAAACACATTTCCTTTGGACATTTACCCAAAGTAACCCCAAAGCAAAGCCAGAGTAGTAGGTAAAAAATCCAACAAGGGCGTTTCTCGACGGCCAGTTAAATCCAGGATTGATTTCTCTTGAAATCAACGCCCGGATTCCACTGGCAATTGCGTCGTATTTGCTTATAATTATTAAAAGAGAATCATACATTAAGATGTATATCCTATAAGTATAGGCCTATCAATGGGCGGGCATTACCCTAACCGGACCCAGACCCAATAAGTACCCATAGCCCTACCCAGACTCTACCCATATGATAGGACCTATATGACATCATTCTCATATCCTAAAACAATCAGCCCATCAATGTATGGCGTAAGCGAGTCGTAAAACATTCATATCATGTTACAGAATACAATGATCAAAGCCTGCACTAACGCGTTTAGAGAAGTCGAAAACAAATAAATGCAACAAATCCTTCAAAACAATATAATTGATTACATATACAACGCTGGACATCTCACTTTGGAAGCAGAAAACCAAAAAATAAAATAAATAAAATGAAAAATAGACTTGATGGATTGGTAAGTGATGAAATGAAATAATTGCTATGCAGATCAGAACACAAAATCGATCAACCCATAATGAAACCGTCAGAGTTGCTTGATGATTAATCACACATTATGCATATGCTTTCGTAAGATGGTAAAATATCAGCCAGTTACCTGATATCAATAGCAAAGACATCAGCATTACCTCTCGGTGGGGGACTCGTATAATTTGGTGAAAAAACCTGTTGACAGGTGAAACCACAGTGTTTGTCGAGTTTTTAACAAGATACATTTCTTTCAACTGAATGAAAGAAAACAAGATGCAAACCTGATTGCAAATTTCGCAGGTGATATCACCTTTTTTGTTGCACCATCTCTGAATACATTTCCTATGAGCAAACTAAACAAAAGGCAAAAGAATCCCAATATTAATTCTACTTCAGAGCCTCATCTGACAATAACACAACGAAAAAGATTCATATCTCAAGACATACGGTACTCAGAAATTTCAATTACATGTATGAAAAAACATGTCTTGTGCCTCACTCTCAGTCGATTGCAAGTACACACGCATGGTAAAAGAATAAAAAACTTCAACTAAAAAAAAATACGCGGGCATGTAAAATCATGTATCGACATGCATGAATGGCTCAATAATAGGAATATAATAGAGCTCATGAAATTGAATTCTTATTCAATATTAGCTTTTGAGAGTTCAGCAGTGGGGGCCAAAATACAAACTCTTTAAATTCTACCAAGGAGAGAAAGATTCCATACCTATATAAGGCCAAGAAAAAGGTCGTTCACAGGTGCATTAATGCATTACCCCAAATGATAAAATTGAAACAGTGAAACAGATAAGTTCAAATTCCCAGAGACATCGTAGGAATCAGGTCATTAATTAATCTCATGCCAAAAAGTAATAAAAGATCCTATAAATGAGGATAAATGTAGGCAGAAATCCCAGTTGGGATGACTTAATTATACACAACTGCAACAAAGTTATATCATAGCATTTTGAAAAAAATAACAATGAATGATTAGGGAAAAGGACACAGCCCATTAAAAAAGTATCAGTACTCATTGCAAAGACATCCCACATCCTAAAGGTCTAAAACACCCCAAGAGCAAAAATTTATTTGAAGAACAAACTCCAAACTGATTGTAGAATTGGAGGAAAAACTGAAAAGGGGAAATCTTTTTCAGTGAAAAATCAGAGAGGGGCAAGTCAAGTTATGAGATACAGAAGCAAAGACAAGAATTAGAACCTGAGATTTCAACACAAAGAACAACAAAAAAAGAAAGAAAAAAGGCCTGTGATAGAGATTAATCAATAGAAAAATCAGAAAAGGAAAATTCAAAGAAGCAAAAAGCAGAAAATTCTACACCAAAAATTATCCAACAATCCCAAGCAAATATTCAAAAGAATGGAATAACCTTCCACACAGATATACACACACAAAAACAAGAACAACCAGTCATTAAAAAGGACCACAAGGATCAAATAAACAATGAAAAAAGAACCCATTAAAACCTTGAGAGTGCCATTGCAAGCACAGGGAGCCTCCATGTCTTTCTCCTCATCTTCCTCCTGACAAATTCTGCACTCTCTAACACTCCCTTTTGATTTCACAGCAGAAAAAGAACAGCCCTCACCACCAAAACCCCCATCTTTATCACCACTACTACTCCCATCACCACCATTTTCACTAACAACACTTTCTCCCTCCTCTCTCCTCTTCTCACTAGTACTAACAGCTTCTGCTGCTGCCGCCGATGATGGTTCTTGAAAGCATGCAGCTGATGCTATTATCCTATCAACACACACCATGAACTCATCCACCATTCTTGATTCTCTCTTCCCTTCTCTCCCTCTCTCTAAACAAAAAAACTGAAAAACAAACAGAGATTTTTGCTCAAAAAATTTATATATGTACACACACACACTAAATATATAACAAATATACACAGAGAGAGAGAGAGAGAGAGAGAGAGAAAGTGGGGGTGGGTTTAAATAAAAAGGTGATGTAGTGTTTGTGGGGTGGGGAGAATAGTGGCGGAATTTACGAATGGACATGCGTGGAGGGTAAGAGGACAAGAATATCCCTGGTTGGTTGAGTTAATTACGCGGTGTGTACAAGAAATATCTTTTGTCTTTGAGTGCTGAGCCAAAGAATTTTGGCTGCTTTAATGCTACCAAACAACCAAAGTACTCTCCAACTCAGCCAGTTAAATTTCAACTGTTGTTCGGTTTGGTTACCCAACTCCCGACTCCGCCTTGGGTTTACCAATTAACTTTTTTTTTTTTCTACTAGTTGTGCCACTGTCCCTATTTACATATAATAAATAATTTTTTATATTTTAAAATATATAAATCTACAAATTCCATTTCAAAATGAAAGAAAAAAAATAATTTAAATTATTATCGAACATGATAAAATAATTGATGTAATGATATCTAAATGATGTGGAGTCAATTTTTTTTGTAAAAAATAATTACTATTAATTTGTCGTATTATCTAGTTAGGCATATAGATTTTATATTTAAAATTAATACGACGGTATCATTATTCGTTGTTTGTTATGGTAGAAAATCTTTCTTTTTCATAGGAGTATAAGTTATTTTAAAAAAGTGATAATTAAATTATTATATTTATATCTCAGTAAATTATATTTGATTAATAATTAAAAATTAATAAATAAATTACACTAAATTTATATAAAAATGATATAAATACTTAATATATTAGTGGAATTGGAACCAAAATGTTATCCTTAATCACTGGCCTAAGAGCTCATTCTTTTGTAACTCTATGGTTTTCAGTTCCTTTGGAAATTTGTAAAAAATAATTAATGTGCATGTTTTTTATATAATGTGTTCAAAAGTAGATTTTATCACACAAAATTGCTTTTTTATTGGAAAACATTGAAGTGTTTAATCTTTTAATTAGCATATTACATGACAAATCTTACCCAAAATTCTAGTGTAGAAAAACCCATGGATTTTCTTTTCTTTTCTTGTCTTTTTAGTAAATCGGCTGTAATTATATTATGAATTTCAGTCATCAATAATTAATATATGTCTTATCAATATTAAATATATATATATAACTTACCAATAATTATCATTACATTAGACCAACTACTATTAATAAAGTAAACCAATACCAATACATTGGCGGAACTCTAAGTCACATAAAGTGGGTGCGACGACGGCAACAAAAGCAAGAGTGGGAGTGCAGATAGTGCGGGAGCGCCTTA
Source organism: Sesamum indicum (assembly GCF_000512975.1). Lineage (NCBI taxonomy): Eukaryota > Viridiplantae > Streptophyta > Magnoliopsida > Lamiales > Pedaliaceae > Sesamum > Sesamum indicum. The sequence continues at coordinate 5,049,421 of NC_026154.1, forward strand.
GAGCGTCTAATAAATAATTCTAAATATATATAAAAAATATTCACATTTTTTTTTTGATAAATTCATCAATAAATAAGAAATGCAAAGAGATGATTTTAATAAGTACTAAACTTTAGTCAACATTTACAATCATATGAGAAAACAGCCTAATTCTCAAGAATGGAAGCAAGAAAAAATAGCAGCTTTTAGGATTTGTTTGGAGCAAGAAAGTTGTAAGCTTTATTTGTTTTAGTTTTAATGAATTCTATTTTGGAAAATCAAATTAATTAACTTAAATGGTTTTGGTTTGATTCTCATTTTTAATGTTTTTTTTTTTTTTTATATTTCAACTTAAAAGAGAAGGGATTAAGAAGCATTAAAGTGTCTAAGTGAGTATTCCAACTTTAGAGTGTGAATTTAAAAATCTTTGATCCATAATTTATACTTTTTTAAATCTCTAATTAAATAAATTAAGTTCGTGTATTATTAAAATTTAGGTCGTGAAATCGCAAAATCTGAATTACCTTAGAGCGGCGCTCCTGCTCTAAAATTGTTAGTTTCCACTCGGAGCGAGCAATATGTTGTATATATGCAAATTATGTGACCTAGAGTAGAATTTGAACCCACGATCTATTAGTTTAATTTCGCTAATAAAGGGAGGTGTATTTGACAAAATCAATGAATTTGACTGAATGTTCTTTTTAGATAAACTTGACCATTTTGACCCGTCAATTTGTGACAATTAACAGTATAATATTAATTGAAAATTAATTAATTTTGACATTTAGTTTTAAGATTTTGATTTAATTTGAAATTTGTAAAGTTAAAATTTTTAAAGTTTTGGATAACACGATAAAGTGTAATTATTACATCATGTCTAGTTGGTGAATATTTTTCTAAAGGCTGTATTTTAATATTATATTTGGAATCAGAAAAATTATGACCATGTCACTAGAAAAAATACGATTTTTCGCTACGATTAATTATTATAATTCAAAGAAGAAAGTCGTGATAAATACAAATTAATCACAACTTTACAATCGCCATTTTGTTACTGGATGTGTGGCCAAAATATTAGTCATGTTCAAAATCATAGCAAATGTTTTAGTTGTGGCTAAAATCATGGGAAATACTGATTAATCGTGGTAAATATTTAAATTTTTACTTTGATTTTATTTAACCATGATTAATAATATTAATTTATTATGATTTTTAGATTGTGGTTATTTATAATATAGCAAAAATTTAAATTTTTACTGTGTGTATATAAATAGCCATAATAATAAGAGGAGAGATATATAAGAAACTATTGACAATGAGCAAAAATATATTTATACGCAATTAAAAACTACCCAAATTCACGAAAGTATGCTAGATGTTTTACTCAACTTTAGCTTAAAAAACAAAATCCAAATACATCTACTACTATAAAATTTATTTTAGTGTTCGACATTTGATTTTAATTTTAAAATATTCCTTATATTTTTAACTCAATTCAAATTAGACTTTTTAATGGATAATTTTTTTCATATTATCCTTAAACAACTTTTCTTTCTGCAATGAAAATCGTTTTAATCCTTCACTTTTTATTTTCATAAATTTAGAAAAATATAACCTTTTTATTTGGAAAAAATTACCATTGGATAATTAATTAAATAATAACTTGATCAATAATATATTGACATATTTATTGTGAATTTAAACGAACTTTTAGAATTTTTTAAATAAAAGAATACTTGAATTAATAAGTTGGAGAAAAAAAAATGATATAGCAAAAAATTCAAAACAAAAATCTTCTAAATTTTGAATATAAATAAAAAATTGAATATGTTGAAAATGCTGAAAAACAGGGCATAAAATCAGATGGTATGGCCCAAAAGAAGTATTAAGCCCAAATAAGGGGCCCCCTAGCCCATGAAGAGGCAGCCCATCCAAATCAATATGCTTGGCCCAAGAAATAGACCTCCTACGATCTAATTCGGCCTACAGGAAAGCCCCATCTGGCTCAGCCCAAAAGGCCCCCCTCTGCACCAAAGTCCAGCACGGGAGCTGCTTTGTTGTAGCCGACCCAATGAGGAAGCCCAATCCGAGGGCCCTCTAAGCCAAGCCAGAAGAAGAGAGATGACCACGGGGGGATAGACTCTACAGCTTGAGGGGACTCTTCACCAGATAGGAGCCCGCATGAGGAAGAAGCCCCCCTTTTTCGGGAGTTTGTTGCTAAGATAGATAAGAGGGAGTTTTATCCCCCAGATCCCGCTTTTTTCCGGAGCTTTAGATCCTTCTCGCTAGACAGACCTCCTTGGACTCTTGCCGTACAAGAACTCTTCTTCTATAAATATTGGGAGTACCCCCAATAGACGACCCTGCTGGAAAAGCTTTCAACTCTTCTTGTCACTTTTCTCACATCCTAATTTTGTGCTCTTGCATACTAAATTCTAAGTTTTATCACAATCCCTCGTTATAATTCATTTTTATTTTTATCTATTCTTATTTCTAAAACTAACTTAACCATCAGAGTGATAATCCTTTGTTTTGCAGGTCCTTTTTCTCAAGAACTTTCACTCAATTGGCCTTGATCCACCTTTAAGATCCAAGAACTTTCACTCAATTGGCCTTGATCCACCTCTAAGATCTAAGAACTTTAGACTCGTGCTAAAATTGCATGCATCAATTGGCACCGTCTGTGAAAAATTGAGTTAAAGACGTGAGATACCATGGAGACCCCCAACAATCCCGCTAACAAGCAGAAGACCGCAGAGGTACCCGGTAACAATCAGTCTCTGCAGGTTGTTGCAGGGGCTTCTGTAGCACCAGTAGGAGGGTCCACCCCAACTTTCCCGGCTCTTCTGTTCTCTCGTTGGCTGATCCTCCAAGGTAAAGTACCTCCTCTAACACCACATTAGTGAACTTTCCCCAGCCTTGCTGGGTGCAATCCAACAGGTTGTTGCAGCAGCAGTATGAGAGCAAATAGCAATACTAGTCCTTGTTCGTCTAGCCCTCGTGTTTTAAGCAGGTACCCTTCAAGAAGGAACAGAAAGAACTCCCCCAGGAGAAGGTGTCACTGCGACAAGAGCCCCCCTTATCAAGGTACAAGAGCACCTTTCAGCAGACCCACCAGAAGTCCCCCAGCAATAGCTGGCCCGTTTGGAGCGTCTTCAAAAAGGCCTCCAAGACGTACAGTACCAAATAGCAAGAATTCCAAGAGAAGAGTTACAAGGTGTTCCTTTCACAGACGTTAGGATGGCAAATGAGCTCTCGGCCAATTGTCGTACTCATGCTATTGCTGAGTACGATGGGTCGACTGACCCCTAGGAACATCTTTTGTGTTTTGTGAACGCGGCCTTACTGCACAGATATACGGACAGGATCAAATGTCGAGTCTTCGTAACCTCCTTTGCTAGGGCCACGCAACAATGGTTTAACCAACTACCCTCTGGAGCAATAGGAAGTTTCCAAGAGTTCAGGTCCCTTGTTTTACACCAGTTTGCTAATAACCGGAAGCTGCGGAAGACGGAGCTCAGCCTCTTCGTCGTGCAACAAAGAGACAACGAACCTTTGAGGGATACCTGTAGCCTTAGAGGCACCCTCAGCCACACAAAAAGTAAAGGCCAGCGCTTTCTCTCAGGATTTCTTGGATGGGGACTTTTTCAAGTCTCTAGTCAAAAATCCTTTTTCGAAATTTGACACCCTCTTGGCTCGAGCTCCTAAATACATTAACATAGAAGACGTCCAAGGGCCAAAAGGAAGAGTCGAGAAGAAAAAACGAAATAGACAAATTCCTCCTCGAGATGTCCTGGCAAAGGCTAAACTCCTCTTCTGTGCTGACGGGCAAAAATGCTGACCAGGTGTCACCCCTATTTCCCTGGATACAACTTGGCATCCACGCAAGCAAGCTAGTGGAATGCTTGGGTTAGGCCGGCCCCCGACGGGCCTTCCTTTAGCTAAGAAAATTATCAAATTATATTGATAGATCACAAAAAGATTATATATACCAAAAGGGGTCATTAAACCGCTTACAGAAATTAATAACTAAAGGATTAGATTACCAAACTTTATATGTAAGGCAACTTAATCATATAATAGTATAATCAATGAGACAAATAATATTTTATAATTATAAATCATACTGTTTAAATATATAAAAAATAAAATCAATTAATTGCAGAATGCATACCCTGGAAGGAAAGCTTGATGAGGATAGGTATAATTGCTAAATACAATAAAAAATTAACGATTTGTCTTCTAAAAAACGTGACATGTTTGACATGAATATTATTAATAATTATCCATTAATTATATAATGTTACAAGATGTTCTAACAATTTATTTAATGTATATATATTAAACTTATCCAATCATTTTGTATTATATTTATTTGAGGTGGTCCAAAGTAAAAAAGTACTATTTTAGTATTCGAATAATTGAAACCAATTGTTCACTAATTGAGTTTCCATAGACGTTTGACTTGTGATAGCACGTACAAACTTGTGTAGATCTAACTTAAAAGAAAAGTGTAATTAACTTAATTAATTGTAATTAATCAAACTAGCTAGAGATGTTTACTGATAAAATAATTAAGTTATAAGTTATTTAAAATTAAAATCTCCAAAGTACTTTATGATAATATTAATAAATCTCTCTTTTGATGTCTTAAATTGGAAATAGATATACTCATAAGTATGTATATATTAGGCATTAAATCATGTATGAACAATCAATTCAATAACATAATAAGTCCCATGCAATAAACTTCTTGAAATAAAAAGAATTTTTTTCAATGATAATTAATTAGGATATTTCAAGTGTGATGTACAGGCTAATTAAGTTAATAAAATCAAAGTCCAATAATTGAATCTTGACCCTTTTCTTTCCTTTTAATAAATACCATTTATTGTATCATTCCTTTTATTCAAATTTCAAATTATTACTGATTATTTCATCAATAATTTAAAATAAAAAATATATCTAAAATGAATAAACAAAAAATTATGTAATGTTGTTTGCAATTCGATTGGTGTCTCGTTGTATGGGATATTATTTGCACTTACTTCATAAAAGCTTCATAGTTTGTCCTGAAAATGCGTCTTGCTAGCTGAGAGATGGAGTTTTGGGATTTATAAGTCACTCAAGCTTCTCATTTGCAACCAATGTGGCATGTTTGTCTACATTATTGGTCCCTTAGACAAGGGACTTGGGAGTAGCATATGGCCTTGTCCCCACATACGGCTCCAAATGATGCTGCTTGCAACTAGTTGGTACCTCGTTAAGCGAGATATTGTCTATTCTTAATTTCGTAGAAATCTCACAAGTTTGTCCTAAAAAGGCACCTTACTAGAGAGAGAAGGCCTTGGGACTTATAAGTCACTCAAGCTCATTATCTGCAAACAATGTGGGACGCTTGTCTACATCATCACAAAAATTTTAAAAAATGCCAATTACTATTTATAAAAATGTAATTTCTAATTATTAGAGTGAAAAAGAAGTAAATTTGAGTATGTTTGCATGCTATTAGGGATATTAATATATTAAAGAAGGACAATAAAGGAATTTCTAGTGGGCAACTTGATTGGAGTTCATGTGGCTTTGGTGATATTATCATGATTTGTTTTATAAAAAACTAATATATATATATATATATATGTCAAACATCTGAAGGAGTTATATATATATATATGTATGTAGATGTCAACCTTATAAAGGAGAGAGAGAAAAGGGGATAAGATGGATGGTGATGGTGATCTATCTTTGTGTGTAGTGGGAGGTAGACTTTTATGATGATGAGAATACCAATTCATCATGAGGATTGCCAACACAAGTTGTACTAGAAATATATCAACATGTGAGGTCCTGTTTGGTTTCTCTTTTTCTTTATTTTTTTTACATTTTTTTGTTACAAAAATATAAAAATAGGGCCGCTACTTTATAAACCCGTCAAGAAGAATTGTGTTTGTGTCTGTGCAACCGTCTGAATTCCTACAATCAATATAGAACCAAGACTCAAATATTATGAAGATCAACATAAACAAATCGGGATGTACATTTATTCTACGAAACATGTTATAAAAAATATAGACCCACGACATGAATTTCACGATTATATATTATATAATTAGAGATATGAAAACACATTTATTTTTACATATAATGTATCAAGAATAAATCATTTCAATTTTCAAGAGCTCCCAGTCTATTTTTAAAGGGTATATTAAAATATTAATATTATATGATTCTCCTCTTTAATAGTTTAAGCGTCTAAATGAGGTTGTCATTTAACGTTGTATTAAGGTCGGGTCAAAGAAGAAATTTTGAGTTCAAATCTCATTGACACTTGTTAATAGAAACGAAGAACTTCAGGTGCAGAATTTTATATATGAAGAGGCGTATTAAAATATTAATTTTAAATAATTTTCTATTCTAACAGTTTAAATTTTTAAAGAAAATTATCATTTAATATACATCCCATTTTAAAAGATTGATGTCATATATGGTTAGGATCTGAACTCAACACATCCAACTTTTACTTGAGCATAAAAATATTTATATGATATCTTATGCTCAAATTTTGAAAGACAAACAGATCCTAAACAAATGCCCTTCTAATATTTTTCTTTTGTGACATTCATTATAGGATTTGCAATATCAAAGAATCTCAAATATTAAATTATTATTTAATTAAATTGTGTGATTAGGGTGTTGATGCACAATTATGGGAATATTAGTTCAAAGATAATAATACTTTAGTTAAAATGTCAGGAATTGCCATTCAGTCCTTCTCATGCCAGCAAGATTACATTAATTACAGAATTTAAGAGAACTCCACCTCTCAACATTATCCATATTTAATAATATATATATATATATATAGAAAATAGCCTCATAATTACTTAATTTTTTACTGTTTTATTTTGTATTATAATTATCATTGATGTCCACCTTCTCTTTTTTCTTTTCTTTTTTTTAATCCAAAAAAGATATTGTAAGGGTTTTATTAAAATAAATTTGGCGAATAGCAATTTACCTTCTATAATATTGTAAATGAATAAATTACCCCATACAATTTACTCCCAATTCTTTGAAAATGTCCAAAATGTTAAATAAAATATTAATTTCGATATAACTAGGGCGACGATTTCGACACATTTATATTATAATAGTAAAATTCAGATTTTATAGTAAAATAAAAATGTAAAATTTAAAAATATCAAGAATTTGAATATGAAATAGAGTACAAAAATGGTGGTTCGCCAATTTCAAAGACGAAAGCGAAGAAAATAGGATTCAAAAATTGTCAGTTTATGTAGGTGTATTATGTGATGACGGTAATTAGCTCATAATGTGATAAAATGATGATAGGATTTTACTTATTGGTACCAGCGGTACACGGCACATTCGATGTGGATATAAAAATATTTAAATTATAAATAATTAATATTTTTTATTGATAAGTTGGTTATCAATCGTGAGTCAGGGGATATTTTAGTAAGTTTATTAAAAGAAATATTAGACAATTATGACCAAATTTTTTTTAAAAAAATAAATAAATTAAATGGTAATTTGAATATTTAAAAGTTGGTACGACAATAACAATTTTCTTTTATAATAGTATAGATGTTGATTAGACTACAGTGGACATGTTATGCAATATCTCAACAAGCGTTGATGAAAGAACATTTTATGGCGATTAGATTTTTCTAATTGGAGTAGCGACAATGAATTTATCTTAATCTAATATTTGTTACCCATAAAAATAAAAAGGAAATATATTCAAGATTTCGTCTCTCCATCTCTTAATATTACTACAAAAATGAGTCGAGTTCCATACGAGTTCAAATTACTATAGAAATATGAATTATTTTCTATATTGTAATGATCCAAATTTAAAAATTGTGATAAATTAATATTATACATTATCCATGACAATCAAATAAAATCAATACACAAAATTAAGTCTCGACCATGGTTTTAACTATAGTTAGTTTGCTATGATTTTTACATGTTGTTAATGTTTTGACCTCGCTTGTAGTAGCAACAACTGGTAGTCGTCGTGTAACCATAGTTAATTAGTATTTGCCGCACTTTTCACTTTAATTATAGTAATTAGTCATTATCAAAAGTATTATATTTTTCTAACGAAAAATTACATTAATACCTCTTTAAGTTAAATCAACTTATATAAACACACCCTATATTTTACAAAATTATAGCTACACTCTCTGTGTGAGTTTTGCATTTCAGATGGAGCCGTAATTTTACAAATTATAGCTACACCTATGTAAGTTTTGCATTCATCCATCTGACTTTACAAATGAACACTTCTATGACTTTACAAATTCGGATTTTTGGGTAGATTTCTTTCCTCTAAGTTCGATAACTGAATCGAATCGAATCGAATCAAAATTTAATTTTTTTAAATTTTATATAATATATTATATATTTTACTTTTAACTTACTCTTTGTCCTCTCTCTCTTCTTCTAACACGTTACTCAATCTTCAAATTTTCATTCTTCAAATACTTAAAATATGGTACTTTAATTTATATTATCTAATAACAATTTAGATCAACAATTTAGTACATTTCGATAATTTTTTGTAAATAAATATTTAACGTAAAGCATATGAATTTTATCATTACAATTTCAATCCATTACGACAAAATGCATTTGTTCACTGTATATTAGAGTTATTAGTCAATATCTCATATTTTAATTTTACTTGATGTTAAAATATGGTATTTTAATTTATATTATCTAATGACAATGTTAATCAATAATTTAATATCTTTTGATAATATTAATATTGGATTAAATGTTCTTTTGATGTGTAATTTGAATTGCATTAAATATTTTATTCACTATACATTTTATTTTTTAAATTTTGATATTTTTGTACAGGTATTTTTCCACAAAATTGGAAGAATACTAAAATTATTCATATAGATATATATAATTTTATTTTCAAAAAAATTGATATTTTTAATAAAAAATAAAAAAAATTGAACCTAACCAAGCATGTTCAGTTCGATTTTTGGTTTTAAAAAATGGTTAACCGAATTCGATTCGATTAATCAAACTGAACATTTGATTAACTAATAACAGATCAAACAAATTGAACCCATTTAGGACCATATACAACCTATAACATAGCTGAATTTAATTAAATACAACCCAGATTGAATAAAAAAATTAAAGCATTTCAAACTCAACCCAACTCAAAATTAAGTAGATTGATTCTTTAACAAAAACAAAAACTACCCGTAAAATCCATCTCTTGTCCCAAAGGAGAGATGATCCAGCAGAACCGGTACAATTCAACCCATCTCACAATGGAAGACCCATCCTCTCTTTTCTTCAGCCCATAAAGCACTCCGCGGGTTTGCATGCTACGAATAGAGATGGCAATTGAGCCCGAAAATTTGGGGCTACGGCTCAGACCTGTCTCGTTTGAGGTGAATTTCGTATTGTTTTTGATGGGTTTGGGGCCATTGGGTTGGGATTGGACTGGGTCCAGGACAAGATATGGATTTTGAATCGGATTCCTCTTGGAGCCGCCCCGGACTCGACCCGACTAATATTTTATATTTTTTTATTTTTTATTATTAATATGTATGACGTTACTATTAAAAATTATAGAATTATGAGTAAATAATTAAATAATTTTGCATATATCCAATCTATATAAGAAATACAAAAAGTAGGAAGTTAGTTAATGGGAAAATTCATAATTTAGATGACGTTTAATTTATCTTATATAATTTTGTTTATATTGAAAATTATGTTAAGGTATTTAGATCTAAACCGATATAACTTACTAAAAAAATAAATTATTAGTTGAATGTATTTAAATTTAATTAAATAATAATTTAAGGTATTTAATTTTAATTAATAATTATTAATTAAAAGAACAATAAAAAATGTCAAAAAAACTTAAAATAACAATACAGAATGACGGGGCGGGAGCGTTATGGGACGGGCCAGGTCAGGGTTTTAAAGAAGTGGGTTGGGGCAGGGCAGGATGAAATTATTCGGGGCGGGTCTCGAGTTCGAGCAAACCCGCTCCTATGTGAACAAGAATTTTATTTACACTTGATAATCCTATTAGTAGATTGGGTTGGAATTATGGGTTTTAATTCATATAGCCGCCCCTGAGGTATATGATAAATTGTCTTAAATACCCTTGAAGAGTTTGTTTACCCTTTTATATGTTGGGGGAAATTTGATTACATTATTTTATTAGTTGAGTTGATGCGACACATTTTATTAAGAAAAAGAAAAAAGAAAAAAGGAGCTGACACAACCTTGTGATTACAAAATATTTGATATTAAAGCAAAATATGTTTTTTCTTTAGGTTTGATTTTTATGATTAAAAGTAAAAAATTAAGGTTAATATTAATTAACTATTGGTGCACAATAATTATTAGTTATTATTTTTACAAGGTCAAAATATTAACTATAATTAAAAATCATAGCAAATGTGTTGACTATAGATAAAATTATAATATTGATAACTGTGATCAAAATTTATGTTTCATGTTTTCGCATGATTTTTTAAGCTTTAGTAATTCATATGCCGGAAATAAATTAGTTTTTTTCAGTGCAAAAAATTGATTGATTGCTGAAGGAGTAAAGATTATTTACGAAAAAAGTTTAAATTCATCGATATTTAACAAAATATAATTTAAAATTAGAATGATGAAGTTTAAAATTCTTTAAATTTATAATTATTTAAATAAATTTAAAGGATTAGTGTTAAGAATTTAATTTAAAATTCATAATATCAAATCTTTCGATCTAAGTTCAACATAGCATATCTTCAACGATCAAGATTTGGATGCCTTTTGGGGCTATTAAGATAGCTGAATGCTGTAGCGGGTTGAATTGGCTTCACTTTCTGGAATGCCTCCCAATACTGGGGTTGGGGTTGAACTTTATTTCTTTTTTTAGATAAATGTAAGTTTCATTAATAAAAAGGTACTTGCGTACAATAGGTTGAACTTTATTTCTATTTGTTCTTTGTTTTCATAGCACAATTTCTGTATGATATATATTTATATCATAGCAACATACATCAAACATGATATCTTACATTAAATAGAAATTCAGAAAAGGAGATATAAAACATATACATACCACATACATAACTTGAACAAGTTCATCAGCATTGATCTCTAGTGAAGATAACAGTCTCTGATCTTATGCAATTCAATAACGACATCTGCCATCGACATTCGATCCCTTGGCGATTCCCTCGAACAAGCCACTCCTATGTTTAGTATAGAAGTTATACAATCCTTGATCTTATTGATCATACTCATATCATGTTCTATTTGAATGAGAGGATTCACGATTTCCATTAGACAATCTGGCAAGGCTGTGCTGACGAAATTGTGAAGATTTATGTACTCCATAAATGAATTATCCGTTGGTCTTCTATTCGTGAATATCTCCAGAAGAAGGACCCCATAACTATATACATCACCTTGTGTTGAAACCAAATTGCTCATGCCATATTCTACACACAAGCGTAAAAAAATTGAAATAGGGTATTTGTAATTTTTCAAAACAATAAAGGGGTATTTGTAATTATGTCAAATTTTAGGAGAGCCTATGATAATTTATCATATAATTTATTGATAAGACAAGTCGCACATACCTGGAGCAACGTAGCCGATGGTACCTCTAATCCCGATTGAGCTACTGTTTTCTTGAGTTGGACACATGCTTGAGATAATCTTGGCCAGTCCAAAGTCACCAACGTAAGCGGTCATGTCATGATCCAAAAGAATGTTACTCGGCTTCAAATCACCGTGAACGATTGTTGAATCAGTACCGCAATGCAGGTATTCTAGAGCTTGAGCAACATCAATGGCAATGTTAAGTCTCTGAATCATGGTAAGACTCCTATGTTGTTCTTGTTCTTTTTCATGGTACAACCATTTTTCCAAACTCCCATTAGCCTTAAATTCAAAGATCAACGATTTGAAATCTTCGCCCTGATAGTCTATGCTTTCACAAACACTCAGTATTTTCAACAGATTTCGATGTCTTACGCCTCTTAAAGCATTGCATTCTGCTAGAAAGCTCTTAACGGCCCCTTTAACAACATGATTGAGCACTTTTACAGCAATTAATGTCCGCCCGTCCTCTAGAATACCTTTGTAGACCGTCCCAAATCTTCCTGAGCCAATCAAATTAGCCTCCGAGAAACCATCCGTGGCTCTTATTAGATCTCCATAGGAAAGCCTCATGAATAGAGTGCCAACAGATGATGCTGTAGAAGCCACATTCTTTCTAGGCCGTCCACGCCTATAAACATACAGGATGAGGCATATTGAAAACGCAGCGAATATGCCTCCAGAGATCAGGCATGGAATCAATATTTTAAGTAGGCTTGATGAGTTTTTCTTTGTGCGAGTCATCAACTTGCAAGGGGGAAGATTCAACTCACGAATTCCTCCACACAACTCTTTGTTCCCGTCAAGTGAAAACGCTGTCCTATTTCTAAAAATGCCTTCTTGTGGGACTTCCCCTTGAAGCCTATTATATGAGAGATTCAATTTCTCAAGACGTAGCTCCGCTAAGAAACTTGGGATTGGTCCAGACAAATTATTTCTTGAAAGATCCAACTCTACCAGGCCTCTTAAAGCCTTTAATCCCGAAGGTATATCTCCTTGAAGTTGGTTCCCTTCCAGAAAAAGTTGCTGCAAGCTTAAGCATTTGCTTAGAGAACTTGGAATACGTGCGGACAATCGATTGTGAGACAAATCCAACTTTTCTACGTTTGTTAAGGATTCGACTTCAGTTGGAATCGATCCTATGAAGGCATTGTAAGATAGATCAAGTGAAGTAGAAATGGACGAAAGCCTCATAATTTCTTGAGGTATCAGACCACTGAAATTGTTGCTGGACATGTCCAAATTTAGCAAGTAGGTGCAATTACCGAAACTCTGAGGTAAATTTCCAGAAAAGAAATTTTCTCGCAAGGACAGGATATTCAATGAAGTCATGTTTCCAAATGATGATGGCAGCTGGTTCTTGAATCTGTTTGCTCCCAAATAGAGCTCTTGCAAACTAGAAAGTTTCCCCATGTCCAAAGGAATAGGGCCCTCAAGATTATTGTTGTAAAGGGCCAAACGTCTTAGACCAACAAGGTTTCCAATACTTAAAGGAACTTCTCCATGTATTTGAGTTCCCGATATGACCAGGTAAGTAAGGTCACTAGAAAAATTCCCTATCGAGCGTGGCAACGATCCAGACAAATATGGATTTTCATATATATACAGATCTTGCAAGTTCGTACAATTTGTCAATGATGAAATAAAATTTATATCATCTTTTATAGGGTTTCCTCCAATCTGTAAGACAGAGAGATGAGGGAGCTTCCCAAGTCGTGGAACCGGTCCACCAAAGAAGTTGGACGTCAAGTCTATTAATTCAAGAGAAGAAATATTCGAGAGACACGTTGGAATTAGCCCGCCAAGTTGGTTGTACGACAACTGGAGCCACCTTAAATTCGGGAGAGTAAGGCCTATGCTATCAGGTATGGATCCTTGAAGTTGGTTACAAGAAAGTTCTAATTCTGCTAGAGTAGAAATGTTAAAAAGACCAGACGGGATAGTACCAATCAAACTGTTTAGAGCCAAGAAGAGAAACTTTAGTCTACCAAGTTGGACAAGTGATTTTGGAATTTCTCCGGTCAAACCGCATGACAATAGACTCAATAGTCGAAGAGATGTTAGATTCCCAAGAAATGGAGGGATAGGGCCCGAGAGCTCGTTGTAACTCAACCGAAGAACCTTAAGTTTGTATAGAGAACTGAGCTCTTGTGGTATGGTACCAGAGAGGTTGTTATGCATCAAGTTAAGATGATAAAGATTAGGGTTTTGGGAGAGGTTTTTCGGTATTTCACCTGTGAAAGAATTATGACTCAGTTTTACAAACTCAAGTCGTCTTAAGCGACCAACTTCGTGGGGAATTTCACCCGAAAAGCTATTCTTTTCGAGAATTATACTTCGGAGATACGACAAATTACCTATATGAGGCGAAAGGCGTCCCATCAAGCCTTGGGATGTCAAATTTATTGCGACAACTCTGTTGGGGTGCCTCCGATCACATCGGATACCGTTCCACTTGCACAAGTGTGTGGTTTCGTTCCATGAACTCAGAACTCCCAGTGGATCGTTTAGGACAGCCTTGAATGACAGCAATGTAATTACATCTGTCTCATTGTTCCAACATGTTGTTGGAGGAAATAATGCAAAGCAAGAGAAGATGAAGAAAGAAAGAAGAGTGATGGGATTTGCCATAGTCTTTTTCACTGGACCTCTCGTACGTACCTGCCTTGGGGAACTCTGTGTATATTTATATAGTGCCTGTGAAAGCATATATGGTGTTTAAATGGGACACTGTTAACTCCACCAAATTGCTTGAAACTTGCTATGGTGCTTATATGATTGGCCCACATTGATGACTCAAGACAGAGACTTTGACTTAGGTTCTCAATTAGGCTTAAATGTTTTTTGAGTTACCTAATTTAGGTTATTCCACGTTTTCATTCTTTTAACTTTTTACGATAGTATTTTGATTATAAATTTTATGAATTTTCATGATTTAAGTTTTTTTGTCTTTTTTTACTGAAGTTCACCATAATTTGGACCAAAATATTTGAGTAATATTTATTTTGAATAAATTTTTATAATAATTCAAATTATTTTTAGCAGAGTGATTAATGTAATAAATATATTGTAAATGGATACACAATAGGGGTATTTTTATTATAAAACTTTTGATCATATTATAGGTGGAATTTTTGTTAAATTTTATAGTTTAGGGGCGAATGCGCCTATATATATGCTTCGGAGTGGAAAGTGTTAACCCAAAAAAAAAAAAAAAGAAATCACCAATATGTTAAAAGTTAATTAAATACATCAATAAATTTAAATGAAATTATAAGTTAAAAAAATTTAACAAACAGTACACTACTATTGACGATAAATCTGCACCCAAGTTTAATTAAATTTGAACCTATCTTATACATATTAACTTTGTAAGGTTTAAATTTTTAAAAAGTTTGATTTGAGGATTGGATAGTTTAGATAATTAATTTTATCATAAATTCTTATAGGTTTAGTAATAAGAATTTTTATTTTATGAACATTATTAACAAGGATTAGCGACAAAAAAATTCACATAAAGTTGTTGCAAAAATAATTTATGACACATATATAATGATAACTTAGTGATAATAAATAATTATTGTCATTATATATGTGCTACTATTTTCTGCCACGACGACTCTATACACTTTAATTTATATCACTAATAATATCATAGTGACAAGATCAAAATTTTAATATATATTTTATAACGATAGTTTTAAAATTATTACTGATATTAAATTTTGCTGTATAGTGGGAAAATAGAACATGTTATAGTATATGGTTAATTACACTTAGATCCCCTCCAAAAATGCGAAATTACACTTTTTCTAAAGAAGTTCCAAAATTACACTTACACCCCTCCATTAGTGGAATATTTAACGGTCATGAACCACAGTGTGATCTACTTAAAAGATGAAGGACTATTATGATATATTTGAGAGATGATGGACTAAAATGGGGAGAATTTTCTCATAACTTTCATCACTACAAAAAAGGAAAAAGATTAGCAAGAAAAACATTTAAGTGACAATTTAAATACTATCACTAATTAATGATAAAAAAAATTGTCACAATATTGAATTTTATAATTTGATTAATCATAATTATTTTGTAAAAATTATCATTAGCAAAAATTGTGTATAATTAAATTTGTCACTGAAAGGAATTATCAATTAGTGACAGATAAGTAGTGACACTAGTGACAATAATTATTTGTTATCACTGCAGATGTGTCGCTTATTATTTATAATAACAACTTTATGTGTAAGTTCTGTTGCTACCAATTATTTTATGACAAAATCGAAATTATTGTTACTCTGTGTATATTTTTAATGAGAAATTTTAAAATTATCATCTGATATTTTTGTAATTGATATTATATTTTTGTTGCAAAGTCTTTGCTAGAGGTGTTTAAAATTCGGTTAATCAATCGAAAATCGAGAAAATTGAATTTTTTTTATTTTTTTTCAAAAAAATTCGATATAATTCAGTTGGTACGATTTTTTTGGTTCGATTATTCAACTTTTAATCGAACCAAATCAAAAAACAAATCGATTATAGAGACCAAGAAAGAATAAGACATGGAAGCCCTTGACTTTTTGGGTACTCAAAAACTCACATTCATTTATAACTTTCGGTGACCATTCGTTATTTAAAAAATAACAAAATTATTTGGAGTTGTTGCTCTAAGTAACGACTTAGTGACTACTCAAAAAAGTTAAAAACTTATAAAAAGTTAAACAGGATGAATGAAAAAAAATTAAAAATTATAAAAGAATTATCCACTTAGTCCATAAAAAAATAAATAAATTATAAAATTTTTTGACACCATAAAAAATAGATGAAAAGCTAATGGATTGAGCTAATTATTAAACGGCAGTTAAAATCAAGGGGTATTGGTAATATTTCAAATAATAAAGAGATATTAATAATTTTGTTAAATTTTAGATGAGGTCTTTGTGATTTATCTTTATTTAGAATAATATTATAAATACATATTATGATATACTTCTGAAATCTACTAGATATTAGTATACGCCTAAAATTATACATAAGTGCACCACTAACTCTCCCCTGTAGATTTCAACGTCTACCACTACATAATGACGGTCATGATCAGCACATTCTCTGTCTCAGTGTTGGTGAAGGTCAAGTCTTTATAATTCACACCAAACTTCCATTTTCATTTGTTGCCCACAAATGAACTACAAAAGGTGTATTTCCAAAATAGGTATTATTGTTTTGATATATCTCCTATGTTATTCGAAGGGAAATTCTAGTTCGAATTCGATTTAGTCGAATATGAATTAATTATATGGTAAGTGTAATAAAATTACAGTGTAATTGATGTATAGTTTAAAGAAAATGACCAATTACATAATAAGTACGATACACTTGCTCTGTGATTGATTTGATTCGACCAAACCTGATTTGGGTAAGAATTTTTCATTATTCGAAATATTTACATAAGTTTTTATAAAAAAATAAAATACCATTTTACCCTTCTGTTTTTATTAAAAAGAACACATAACCCTTATAGAAAGCGGTAGGAAAATAGTATTTTATTTTTTGTTTGAGCTTATGTGAACGTTTCGAATAACACATGAAGGTAATTTGTAATTTACCCTTTGGAAATATGTATATGCATATATATATATATAATTGAAAAAAAAAAGAATTTGATATCAGGTTGCATTCGGATTCATGGATTTGGATTTGAATGAAGGATTTGGATAAATGATTTCAAATAACTCCATTTGAAAGGAATTTAAAACCCATCCATATTCATCAAAACTTAGTCCATAATTAAAATGGAATGATATGAAATTCTTTACATTTAAAACTATCCAAAAATGTCTAAAAGATTTGTTATGAAGGACTTAAAATCCATTATTTCAAATCCTTCAATCCAAATGCAACCTCATTTATTTCTAAATTAGTACGTACAGAAAATTTAATGTCTATGTGTTTTCATCATTACTTATAGAACTAAAAGTATAATTTCACTGTATTAAGCAATGTGTCGAATTTTTATTTATATTTTAGAATTATTTTAAAAATTTAATTAAATAGAGGACTTAAAATATTAAACCTCTATTTTATTGGACTAAAAATATAATTTTAACAAAATTTGAACACAACAAAGAGAATACTACATCATTATGTCTAAGGGGAAGAGTGAAAGTACACAAACTTACCACCACAGTGTTTGTTTTTATTTTCAAGTTTTCTCTGGATTAACTTAAAATATACCCAATGTTTGTCATCATACAAAAATACTTTATTTGGGTATTTTTAATTATTCTGGTATAAATACATACATTTATAAACACTCATAAATATATAAAAAATACATAATTTGACAGTGATTTGACAATTAACAGTAGTTTTTGTCTCATAAAACTCAACATTAAACGTACAATACTTTTTTAAATTATCTCCAAAAATAAATCCAAACATACTTACTATTTCTAACACATACTTATTTATCTTTGTTTTTCTCTCTTTATCTCCAAAAAAAAAAAAATACTTCGAAAACGAATTCAAAATAAAAAAAATACTCAGAAAACGAATTCAAACAACATGATTATGTTTGTCTTCGTTTTTGGGCCATCTCCGAGATGGCCCAAAACCGAAGCAATATTTGGCATTCAGTATTTTGCTAATTTTTGTCTCGTTTCTAGGTATTTTATAACAGTGAGGCGGGACAAAACTAAAATTTCTCTCTCTTCATTTACAAATAAATTATATACATTTTTATACATATATATATAAATATATATATAAAAGACATGATTTGACAATAAACAGTACTTTTTATCTCTTCACTACCCAACATCAAATATACCAAACTTATTTTATATTATCTCCAAAAATAAATCCAAACATACATACTATCTCTAACTTATTTTTATTTATTTTTGTTTTTCTCTCTCTATCTTCACAAAATACCCAAAAACAAGTTAAAAACAAAACCAACATTATGCATGTTTCTGCAACATCTCCCTCACCTTACCGTAGCATGCATATGTTACAATTTCACTACCCACAAAACAAAAAAAAAAAAAAAGAGAGAGAGAGAAGATTAACAACACAAAAATAAAGAAACAATTTTATTAATGACAACATAAATTTAGTTAGTTAATATACAGGTGCCGTTAATTGTTTTTATTGACAACCTCATGCATAATGTTTTATCATTAATTGCTGCTAATTTTGCCACGGACATACATTTGCAAAAACCGTCACGAAATATAAAAAAGTAATAAAAGCTTTTAACAACTTAATTTTATAATGGATTTGAACCCGTGACAAAATTTTAAAAGTGAAACTGAAATAAGATGGTTTAGTGATATTTAGGGCACTATTGGTTGTCCAGGGTTATAATCATGTAGAGGAGATTTACTGCATTGAAAGTTTTTCCTTTGTGGCTAAGAGAATTATAGTTCGAATTTTTTGGCTATTGTTTCGGAACACGGTTGGTCTATTCATCAAGCTGATATAAACAATGCTTTTTTGCACGGCTATCTGAACGAGGGCATTTACATGCTTCCTCTTGAAGGTTATGAGGTTCCAGCAGGTAAGGTATGTAAACTGTAGAGGTTTCCATATGGCCTTAAACAAGCATCTCGCCAATGAAATCATGAGTCACTTCTTAGTTATTGCTATTTGGTTTCACACAGTCATCAAATGATCACTGCCTGTTTTTAGAATCTGATGGGGCAGGATTGATTATTCTTTTGGTTTACGTTAATGATGTTCTTATTAGTAGTTCTGGTGAGTCCTTAATTGTACAAGGTAAGGAATACTTGCACCAATTTTTCACCATTAAAGACCTTAGGCATGCAAAATATTTTTTTGGTTTGGTGATCGCACGATCTTCTTCAGTTACATTAGTCAGTCAACATAAACATATTCACGACATCATTCATGATACTAGACTTGAGCATTCCAAACTAGAAGAAATATATATGTGCGTATATATATACACTACAACAAATATAACTTTTAATCATAGAAAATCCCATAGTTAATAATAAATAATTAGAGAAATAGCATTTTTCTTCTCGTAACTTCGGAATTGATTACTTTATTATCACTTTTAGTTTCATAACTTTAAAAAAATAACACTTTTTGTTCTAATGGTAGTGCATGGGACTAAAATGCTACTTTTTTAAAGTGATGAGACCAAAAGTGAGAATTTAGTAATCAATAGGAGCAAAAGCATAAAGATCCTAATAGTCACGTACTAAGCATGTGGCATTTTTCATTAATATATTTAACAGAAAGATGCCATGGGACCAAATATGCTACTTTTTAAAAATTAAAAAATCAAAAGTGAGAATCCCGTAATCAAGAGGATTAAAAATGAAAAGACCCTAAGTTGTGGGACAAAAAGTGTTATTTTCCTTAAATAATCTATACACGCTACAAAAAATTTCAGTTTTCACTACACTATAAATGATCATAACTTAAAAATTATGGTAAATCAATACTATTAATCACGGTTAGACAAAATCAAAGTACAAATTTAAATTTTAGCCACAACTAACCAATATTTGTCATTGCTTTTAGCTATAGCCAAAACATTTGTCATGGTTTTGGCCACACCTGCAGAAATAACGGCTAATGGTCGTTGCAAAGCCATGATTGATTTGTATTTGCCACGTTAATCGTAACAAAAAATTATATATTTTCTAGTGAAATTAGGCTTTTAATAGACTTTATATATATATCCTGGTGATGAATTGTTGAATTATATGTATGTTAGAACCAAAAATTTGTATTCTAAAGATAATATTATGTTATTTTATTTTATTTTTTCTATCATATTATGTTTGGTGTTCATACAACTTCTCTCACTTATCTTTCTTATACTTGTCCATTTTTTGTTTTTTTTTTCTAAAAGCTCTCCTTTCTCAGGCTTTCAATTGAAAGCAAGCTGGGGAGTGTGAACAGAAGACTAGAACAAGTGGATGGTTACTAACACCAACTTGATAACTTTCGATTTTCCAGACTACTTAGAGAAAAACTCAAGTAGTTCAAGAAAATGTATATATTTTTGTAATAATTACGACAGAAAATATATATTTGATAATTTATAAAAATATCCTCTCAAACTTAATTCAATTTATATATATATATATATATATATATATATTTACAATGCGTTTTATTGTGAACTAGACACATAAGAGTGGAGTGTGAGGATGATAACACATAATTGGTATAAATATTAAAACTTATCATATATTTTTAGTTCAACAATTAAAAACAGAAAGGATATAGACATTCTCGATTTATTTTTAACATGTAAGCAAAATAACAACATCAATACACTTTTAATCGAAGCAAAACTAAGGAAATAAAATACATAAAAACACATATATACACATTTTTGTTAAGAAAGATTATTAGCTCCTGTTTGCAGAGAGATAGCGATCTTTTATCTTATGCAACTCACGAACAACATCTGTCATCGACATTCGATCTCTTGGCAAATCCTTTGAGCAAGCCACTCCAATGCTCAATACAGAAACCACGCAATCTGTGATCTTATTGATACTTTTATCATTTTCTATTTGAATGAGAGGATCGATAATTTTCAATATACCATCTGACAAGGCAGCACTAACGAACCCTTGAAGAGTTGCGTATTCCTTGAACGAATCATCTGTTGGTCTTCTATTCGTAAATATCTCAAGAAGAAGGACCCCATAACTATACACATCCCCTTGAGTTGAAACCAAGTTACTCGTGCCATATTCTACACACAAGCTCAAACAAATTAAACTACAACACGAGATTTGTTGAAGTGAAAAGTATAAGGAACATAATGAAGTGATGTATACCTGGAGCAATGTAGCCGATGGTACCTCTGATCCCAATTGAGCTGCTGCTTTCTTGTGCTGGAAACATGTCCGAAACAATCTTGGCTAATCCAAAGTCGCCCACATAAGCAATCATATTATGATCCAAAAGAATGTTACTCGGCTTTAAATCACCATGAACAATAGTTGAATCAGTACCAAAGTGTAGATACTCAAGTGCATGAGCAACATCAATGGCAATATCAAGTCTTTGAATCAAACTGAGGCGCCTAAGTCCTTCTTGCTCCACATGGTGGTACAACCATTTGTCTAAACTCCCATTTGCTTTGAAATCATATATCAATGATCTAAAATCATTACCCTGGAAGTCTATGCTTTCACAAACACTCAGCAATTTCAACAGATTTCTATGTCTGATATCTCGCAGTGCATTACATTCTGCCATGAAACTCTTGAACGCTCCTTTAACAAAAGGATTAAGCACTTTGACAGCAATCAATGTCTTTCCATGATCTTCAAGAATCCCTTTGTAAACAGATCCAAATCTTCCTGAACCAATCAAATTAGCTTCCGACAAACCATTAGTTGCCTTTAGAAGATCTCCATAAGAAAGCCTTGTAAATTGGGTACCAACTAATGACTCTATAGAAGCCACATTCTCTTTGGGCCGTCTACGCCTGTAAAGAACCAGGACGAGGAACACTAAAAATGTAATGAATACACCTCCAGAGATGACAACTGCGATCAATACTTTCGGTAAGCTTGATGGGTTCTTCTTCGAGGAAGTCTTCGACGAGCAAGGAGGAAGATTCAACTCAGGAATTCCTCCACACAATTCTTTGTTCCCATCAAGTGAAATTGCTGTTCTGTTCCTAAATAAGCCTGTTCTTGGGACCTCACCATGAAACCCGTTGTATGAGAGGTTCAATCTCTGAAGATGTAGCTCAGCTAGGAAGCTTGGGATTGTCCCCGACAAATTATTTCTTGAAAGATCCAACTCTACCAGGCCTCTTAAAGCACTTAATCCTGGAGGTATTTCTCCCTGAAGTAAGTTTCCCTTCAGGAAAAGATGTTGCAAGACCAAGCAATTGCTTAAAGAGTTTGGAATAAGTCCGGACAATCTGTTGTTAGAGAAATCCAAGTTTTCTACATTTGTTAATGATCCTATTTCACTTGGAATGGACCCCATGAACGCATTGAAAGATAGATTAAATGAAAGAGAAATGGAAGAAAGACTCATAATTTCTCGAGGTATCAGACCACTGAAATTGTTGCTGGACAAGTCCAAGCCTAACAACTTGGTACAATTACTAAGACTCTGAGGTAAATTTCCAGAAAAATTATTCTCTTGCAAGTATAGGTAAGACAACAAAGTCATGTTTCCAAGGGAAGATGGTAGTTGATTCTTGAATCTATTTCCTTCCAGAAAGAGTTCTTGCAAACTAGATAGTTTTCCAATGTCGGAAGGAATAGGACCCTCAAGATCATTGTTCGAGAGGACCAAGCGATTGAGCGCAACAAGGTTTCCAATACCTGAAGGAATTTCTCCACGCACTTGAGTTCCTGATATCACCAGTTCAATAAGGCCACTAGAAAAATTCACCACCGAGTGTGGCAATGGACCACCCAATAATGGAATTTCATAGACCAAGAGCCTCTCCAGATTCGTACAATTTGTCAATGATGCAATAAAACTTATGTCATCATTAACCGGATTGTCCCCAATGCTTAAGCTGGAAAGAAGCGAAAGACGTCCAAGCCGTGGGATAGGCCCAGTAAACAAGTTGCTCGTAAGTTGAATGCGTTCAAGAGAGGAAGCGTTGGAGAGGGACATCGGAATTCCTCCACTAAGTTGGTTTTGACCTAAATAAAAGATCCTCAAATTTGGGAGAGTAAGACCTATGCTACCGGGTATGGATCCTTGAAGTTGATTTCTGTTAACTACAAATTCTCTCAGCATGGAAATATTGAAAAGACCAGAAGGAATAGTACCGACCAAATTGTTAAAAGCTAAGGACAGAAATGTTAGCCTATGAAGTCGGACAAGTGAGTTTGGAATTTCTCCTGTCAAGCCACATAAGGTTAGGCTAAGAACTCCAAGAGATGTTAGATTCCCAATGGATGGAGGGATAGGGCCGAGGAGTTCGTTTCCACTTAAGCCAAGCGCCTCAAGTTTGTATAGAGAACCAAGCTCTTGTGGTATGATTCCTGAGAGATTGTTATCGATCAAATTAAGATAAAAAAGATTTGGACACTGGGAGATGTTTCTTGGTATTGCACCGATAAACGAATTATTACTAAAGTCTACACTCTCCAGTCGCCTTAACCGACCAATTTCATTGGGAATTTCACCACGGAAGCTATTGTTTTGGAGATTTATACTTCTAAGAAAGGATAAGTTACCTATATGAGGCGTAAGGGTCCCCATCAAGTCTTGGGATCTCAAATTTATTGCGACAACTCTATTCGGGTGCCTCCGACCACATTGGATGCCGTTCCAACTGCAAAAGTGTGTGGTTTCGTTCCACGAATATAGAGCTCCCTGAGGATCATTCACAGTATTCTTGAATGATAGCAACGAAACCAGATCAGTTTCGTTGCTCGAACATGTTGCTGGAGTTGATAACACAAAACAAGAGAAGATGAAGAGGGAAAGAATTGTGAATATGGGACTTGCCATAATCTTCTCCACTGATATCTTTTAGATCTACTTGAGTTTTGTGCCTTGTCTGAATTTATACAGTCCATGCAACTGGAGATTGTAAGCATACCAGTTAATTTCATGGAAATTGCCTTAGTTTGATGTAGTTTGGTTGGATGGTTTAATTAATAAGGACCATAGCCCACCTTCACTTATGAAAGAAGACTTAGAATTGGAGTTTTAATTTATGTGTTTGTCATCATTTCTTTGTTTCTATTCGCTTGCTCCGTTTCGTTCGTGTGTATATATATATATATATATATATATATATTGTAAATTTATAATTAATTTAATATTTTATATATATATATATATATTGTAAATTTATAATTAATTTAATATTTTAAAATAGTATTTCTTAGAATTTATGTATGTGTTTTCTTTTTCTCTTTATAATTTCATTACAATTCACGGAACATATAAACAAATTATAAAGAAAATAGTATCCTATTCTTAATCTTATTTTTTCATTTTATACCAAATATAAAAATAAGATATCAAAATGATGTCATTTTTATATTTATTTCATTCCACCCAAATTCATTTATACGTACCAATCACGCTCTTATTTAATTATAAGCATGACAGTTGACTCATTATTCAGTGAATGACCATATTAATAAGTCTTGGGCAGGTCAATTTTCAGCAAATTTTATTAATTTAGTTAGAGCATATGTGAGGAAGCCGGTCGTTTATGTATTTGCCAAAGCTAAATTACTCTTTTGTCCTTTATGCTTTGAACCAATGATTATTTTAATTTGGTTCCTAAATTTTTTAAGACACAATTTTTATCTCTGATTTATACAAATTGTTACGATTTTAATTCAATTGTTAAAATTGAGATTAAAAATATTAAGAATAAGGGGACCTAATGAAGTAAAATCGCAATGATTTGTAAAGATTAGGTCCTAAATCATAGTTTGAGAAGTTTTTAGGGATCAAAATTGCAATAATTTTACTAAAATCGTGTTTCGAAAAATTTAAGGAGCAAAATCAATTTTGATATGAATTATAGGAACCAAAATTGTAATTTACCCTATTATCGAAATCTTCACAAGTACTCCCAACTTAAAGGTCATGTGTTAATATTTGAAAAGTCACTGTTTGATCCAAACCATGTTGGTTCAATACATTTATATGATTTCAAATGCAAGACTTTTTTATATTCATAATCAAAGGGTCGTGCTGATATAAATATAAGTACATAAATTTATTTTTTTATAATAATTTATGATTTGTTCGGTTTGAATATATAAAATTGAAATTAAAATTTATCCATATATTATATAAATCCAACATATTAAATTAAATATATTTAATGATGTAAGAACCGTATTCAGTAGGAAAACAAATTGAAGACCTCTTGTTCTCGAAACAATCCCATAGATGTGTAGGCATAATTGGGTTTTTTATAAACTTTATATTTTGGGTGGGGCGAAAAATAAATTAAATTACTTAATACTCAATTGTTAGTGGGCGTTGCACGTGCTCCTTTCGTAAATAATTTAATAAAAATGGGTGACGAGACGTACATTGCAATGTTTTTCAACTTGTGAAATTAAATCTACTAAATTGTAAAATAGTATGATCAAAAATCACAAATGAGTAAATTATGGATGATAAAATTGCAATATTCCCAACAATTACACATAACTGGAATAATCATCAAAGCTTGTCATATATATTTTAGTTCAACAATGAAACAGAGAAATAATAGAAATTGTTGTTTTATTTGAACATGTAGCCAAAATAACAACATCAATATATTTTCAATTAAAGCAAAACTAAGAAAATAAAATGTATGAAACACAAAGCACATATGTATCATCTTTGTTAAGAAAGATTATTAGCTTCAATCTGCATCGAGAGAACGATTTTTTATTTTATGCAACTCACGGACAACATATGTCGTCAACATCCGGTCTCTTCGCGTATCCTTTGAGCAAGCCACTCCAATGCTCAACACAGAAACCAAGCAATATGTGATCTTATTGATATTTTTATCATGTTCTATTTGAATGAGAGGATCGCTAACTTCCAAATGCAATTTGACAAGGCAGTGCTAACGAAACTATGAAGACTTACATATTCCTTGAATGAATCATCTGTTGGTCTTCTATTCGTAAATATCCAGAAGAAGGAAGGAAGAGAGACGAGGAGTAGAGAAAGACAAACTTAATAGATGCACAAATTTAGACTTTCAAAATAGCCTAATAATTATCTCATAAGTTTGTGCCAATATTTAGTTTGGTCTAATATATTTTTCAAATTATATTAACTATGAATATTGACCAACCTATTGAAAGTATCAAATTACATTTAACAACAGCTCCCCTTAATTTGACATTTCTTGCTTTATTCCAAGATATGCTCTTAATCCTCGGAAATCATCAATCTTCAATGGCTTTGTGAAAATGTCTGCAACTTGATCTTGGGTCTTCACATATTTGAGCTCCACCACATTATTCTCAATGCATTCTCTAATATAATGATACTTTGTATCTATATACTTGCTTCGATCGTGGAACACTGGATTTTTAACAAGTGCTTATGCTGATTTGTTGTCAACGCAAATCTGTCTCCTTTTCTTCATAGAGGTGAAGCTCTTTCAACAGTTTTCTAAGCCAAACAACATGGCAAGTGCAAGAAGTTGCAGCCACATATTCAGACTCACAAGTTGACAAGATCACTATAGGTTGCTTCTTTGAGTACTATGGGATAGCACAATTACCCACGAAAAATTATATTTTTTCTAGTAAAATTGAGCTTTTAATATACTTTATATATATATATATATATATAGACACAATGTGTTTTACTATGAACGAGACCCATAAAAGTGAAGTGTAAGGATGATAACATATAATTGGGATAAACGTTAAAGCTTGTCATATATTTTTTTAGTTCAACAATTGAAAACAGAAAGGAGATAGACATTGTCATTTTATTTTAACATGTAACCAAAATAACAATATCAATACACTTTCAATCGAAGCAATACTAAGGAAATAAAATACATGAAAATACATATATACACATTTTTGTTAAGAAAGATTATTAGCTCCGATCTGTAGCGAGATAGCGATCTTTTATCTTATGCAACTCACGAACAACATCTTTCATCGATATTCGATCTCTTGGCAAATCCTTTGAGCAAACCATTCCAATGCTCAATATAGAAATCACGCAATCTGTGATCTTATTGATATTTTTATCATGTTCAATTCGAATGAGAGGATCGATAATTTCCAATACACCATCTGACAAGGCAGCACTAACGAATCCTTGAAGAGTTGCGTATTCCTTGAATGAATCGTCTGTTGGTCTTCTATTCGTAAATATCTCCAGAAGAAGGACCCCATAACTATACACATCCCCTTGCGTTGAAACCAAGTTGCTTGTGCCATATTCTACACACGAGTGCAAACAATTAAACTATTACACGAAATTTCTTGACGTGAAAAGTATAAGGAACATAATGAAGTGATGTATACCTGGAGCAATGTAGCCAATGGTACCTCTGATCCCAATTGAGCTGCTGCTTTCTTGTGCTGGAAACATGTCTGAAACAATCTTGGCTAATCCAAAGTCGCCCACATAAGCAATCATATTATGATCCAAAAGAATGTTACTCGGTTTTAAATCACCATGAACAATAGCTGAATCAGTACCAAAGTGTAGATACTCAAGTGCATAAGCAACATCAATGGCAATATCAAGTCTTTGAATCAAACTGAGGCGCCTAAGTCCTTCTTCCTCCACATGGTGGTACAACCATTTGTCTAAACTCCCATTTGCTTTAAAGTCATATATCAATGATCTAAAATCATTACCCTGGAAGTCTATGCTTTCACAAACACTCAGCAATTTCAACAGATTTCTATGTCTGATATCTCGCAGTGCATTACATTCTGCCATGAAAGTCTTGAACGCTCCTTTAACGACAAGATTAAGTACTTTCACAGCAATCAATGTCTGTCCATCTTCAAGAATCCCTTTGTAAACAGATCCAAATCTTCCTGAACCAATCAAATTAGCCTCCGAGAAACCATCAGTGGCTTTTAGAAGATCTCCATAAGAAAGCCTTGTAAACTGCGTACCAACTAATGATTCTACAGAAGGCACATTCTTTTTGTGCCGTCTACGCCTGTAAAGAACCAGGACGAGGCACACTAAAAATGCAACGAATACACCTCCAGAGATGGCGACTGGGATCAATACTTTCCGTAAGCTTGATGAGTTTTTCTTTGAGGAAGTCATCAACGGGCAAGGAGGAAGATTCAACTCAGGAATTCCTCCACACAATTCTTTGTTCCCATCAAGTGAAATTGCTGTCATGTTCCCAAATAAGCCTGTTCTTGGGACCTCACCATGAAACCTATTGTATGAGAGGTTCAACCTCTGAAGACGTCGCTCGGCTAAGAAACTTGGAATTGGTCCAGACAAATTATTTCTTGAAAGATCCAACTCTACCAGGCCTCTTAAATCACTTAATCCTGGAGGTATTTCCCCTTGAAGCAAGTTTCCGTCCAGAAAAAGTCGTTGCAAGCCCAAGCAATTACTTATAGAGCTCGGAATAACTGCAGAGAATCTATTGTTAGACAAATCTAAGCTTTCTAGGCTTGATAATGATCCAATTTCAATTGGAATCGACCCGGTGAAGGCATTGAAAGAAAGATTAAGTGAAATGGAAATTGAAGAAAGACCTACAATTTCAGGAGGTATCAAACCACTGAAATTGTTGCGAGACAAGTCTAAGTCTAGCAAGTTGGTGCAATTTCTAAGACTCTGAGGTAAATTGCCAGAAAAGTTGTTTTCTTGTAAGTACAAGTAATTCAACAAAGTCATGTTTCCTAGTGATGATGGTAACATGTTCGAAAATCTATTTCCTCCCAAGTTAAGTTCTTGCAAACTCGAAAGTTTCCCCATGTCGGAAGGAATAGGACCCTCAAGATTATTGTCAAAAAGCTCCAGACGAGTGAGGCCGAGAAGGTTCTCTATACTTGATGGAATTTTTCCATGTACTTGAGTTCTTGACATCACTAGGTCGAACAATTGACTAGACAAATTGGCGATCGACAGTGGAAATGAGCCACCTAACAACGGATTTTCATAAATATTGAGCTTTTGCAAGTTTGTACAATTTGTCAACGACGAAACAAAGTTTATGTCATCTTTAATGGGATTATACGCTATGTATAATCCACGAAGA
This sequence comes from Sesamum indicum, assembly GCF_000512975.1. Taxonomy (NCBI): domain Eukaryota; kingdom Viridiplantae; phylum Streptophyta; class Magnoliopsida; order Lamiales; family Pedaliaceae; genus Sesamum; species Sesamum indicum. The sequence goes on from NC_026154.1 coordinate 5,078,801, forward strand.
CGCGAAAGCCTTCCAAGCGCTGGGATCGGCCCTGTAAATAAGTTGTCGGTAAGCTGTAGTTGTTCAAGAGAAGAAGCATTCGAGAGGAACGTCGGAATTGCTCCGCTGAGTTTGTTATACCCCACCTGAAAAAACTTCAAATTTGGAAAATTGTGGCCTACGGTATCGGGTATGGATCCTTGAAGTCGATTATAGTAAACTTCAAATATCTCAAGAGTAGAAATATTGAAAAGACCGGAAGGAATTGTACCAGTCAAATTGTTTTCACCTAAGATGAGAGAAGTTAGACTATGGAGCTGCGTAAGTGATTCCGGAATCTCTCCTGTCAGCCTACAAAATCTTAGACTCAGTAGGAAGAGAGATGTTAGGTTCCCAAGAGACGGAGGGATCGGGCCAGAGAGATCGTTGTCCCCGAAGCCAAGTGCTTGGAGCTTGTATAGAGAACCGATCTCTAGGGGTATGGGTCCGGATAAGAGGTTATCGATCAAGTTAAGATAAACAAGATTCGGACATTGAGAGAGATTTCTTGGTATCGTACCTACGAAGGAATTATTGCTAAACTCTATAAGCCGAAGCCGCCTTAAACGACCAATTTCTTGAGGTATTTCACCATGAAAACTATTATTTCGGAGAATGATGCTTCGAAGGAAGGACATGTTACCTATATGAGGCGAAAGGGGTCCCACTAAGCCCCGGGAGCTCAAACTTATTGCAACAACTCTATCGGGATGCTTACGACCACATCGGACGCCCGTCCAATTACAAAATTGTGCGGTTTCATTCCACGAATTCAGAGCTCCCTGAGGATCATTTACAGTATTCTTGAATGATAGCAACGAAATCAAATCTGTTTCGTTGCTCGAACATGTTGCTGGAGTTGATAACACAAAACAAGAGAAGATGAAGAGGGAAAGAATTGTGATGGGATTTGCCATAGTCTTTTGCATTCATATGTTTTAGATCTACTTGGGTTTTGTGAGGTGGGTGTATTTATGTAGTTCATGCAAAGGTACGTGGACATTGCAAGTCCACTCATCTGTCTGATTTAACACCTCAATCAATAAGGACCCACTTTGAGCTAATGAAACTAGACATTGATGGAATTTTTTATTTAAATTGTGATTACATTGTTGTCTCGAGATATTGTTAGCTCCATTTTTACATAAGCTTCAAGGGTTTTTGTATATACTTATTAATTAGCTGAATGCTAATTTGTTTTTGTTACTATTAATTAATTTTCTTGTAGTGATAATTGAAAATTTGTGTATTAATCACGTAATAAGTATATTATATTTTTTTGTATAATTTATTTAAGTTTGACAGAATTCAATGAAGACAAATATTTCCCAACTTTGACTTAGTCTGTGAATTGTATGTGTTTCATCCATTTCTTTCTAACTTATTATTTTTCTTTATCAAATTAAATTTCTCAAGGAAAGCAATATTTATAGAGAGATCTTGAAATATTGACTGAATTGAGGGCATGCTTATTTAATTTCTCTTCATTTTTTAAACCGGTCATCTGAGATGGTTTATAATATTTCATGGGAAAAATGCAAACAATCTCCTTATAATATTGTAAATGAACAAATTAACCCTTATGGAAATCAAATAGCGATTTACCTTCCTGTATTTTTTAGTGTATTTTTTAGTGAAAAATAGTCAGAGGGATTAAATTAAATTATAAATATTAAAGTCAAAAATATGAACTTGGGGATTGAAATATTTTAATGGGATCGATTCATTGCTAAAGAGGAACGAAAGAATGTGAAGCGCCTGTAGCTCAGTGGATAGAGCGTCTGTTTCCTAAGCAGAAAGTCGTAGGTTCGACCCCTACCTGGCGCGAACTATTTCTCTGTAGTGTAATTTATGTAAAGGTGAAATATATACATAAAGATTATGTAAATAGATTTTTTTTTTTTGTTTGTGATATATTCAGTGCAAGTGCACAAAAAAATTAATAAATATCAATAATTGAACATCATTTGCTAATAATTTTATTTTAAGGAAGATGATAATATGAAAATGATTATGTTAAAAAAATAAATAATTTTGAAAATGATTATTTGGAGCAGGAGAAATAAAACAAATATAACTATAAAATAAATAACTATTGAAAAAATAGTCTTATTACTTATAGATAATGGAAAAAATATGAAAGTTAATAGCTAGAAAAAGAAAATAATTAAAGAAGTTGACTTTAAAAAGGAAGACGCCAAAACGATAATTTCCTTAATATATAGTTAGATACGAGTGAAAAATTGTTCATTTGGGTTATATTTGACCTGAAATTTTTGGGCCTGATCTTTACAAATCTTGAAATGGAGACCTGCAAAATATACGTTATCACTGCGATATTCAAGTCAGTAAGCAGTTGCGAAAATAAAGCAATAGGAAAGATATTGTAGTAGTAAAATGCTAAAAATATTGAATTTCATGATTTTAATAATTACTGTTGTTTGACGTACAGTAACAACTTAGTGACAACATATAATAGTTGTCACTATATTGTGTTGTCATTAATTGTCTTTAATGACAACTTTATGTATATTTTTTTATCACAAAAAATTATATAGTGACAAAATAAAAATTGCTATTACTTAAATATATATTTTTAGTGATACTTTATTTCATCTTTTGAAACAAAACAGATAATTTGCTAAAAAAAATTTTTAGACATAAGGTTATTTGCTCATTTCACATATCACGGGAATAAATAACATTGAACCCAATAATTTTCCCTAAAAATCTCCAAAAATTGAAGGTCATTTGAGAGGTTTGCAAAGGATGCTGGCAGTGAACCTCTTAAAAGATTTGTGCATATTGGCATTGACCCAAATGAAACTCACATCATCACATATGCAATTATGTGAAATTTTGAAGGATTGGAGATTAGAAAGTTGTCCAAACCCTTGCCATTGGCACTATAAAATGATTTAGTGATTATGCTATTTCCTCAAGAAAGGAAGCATATGATATGGAAATTATAACATGCCCACTAAATTGATTTTACCCCAAAATAAAGTGATGTGACTTGCAACTCGATCAGAATTTCGATGCACGAGATATTGTTTGATGTGTTTTTTTAAAGGCCTTACAAGTTTGGCCTAAAAAGCACCTCATTAGGGACATAAGCCACTCAAACTCCTCATCTACTATCAATATAGAATGCCTTCCTATGTTAAGCTTCAAAAACTCTTCTCTCTAGCGATGCACCTTTTAGAACAAACCAATGAGGCTTCTAAAAAGTCAGAGTGGACAAAAGGTCCAAAAACGACAGGTTTATGTTGACAACTCGATCTCGGTACTTGTGACCATAATGTGTTTCCAGTTACAAAAATGTATGATTTCATTCAAGATTAATAAAAGAGTCGAATCCTAATAGTGCAAGTAAATTAGTCACATTATTCAAGCATATAGTTGGAGTAATCACTGAAGAACATAATCAAAAGATCAAAAGACACTACAAAAAAATGACTCAATGCCAACGAAAAAATTCAGCACCAAGTTAATTAGCAAGTAAAATTCTCATTGCTAAATAAATTTACTTGTTGACACATCCGACAACAAATTGTTTAAAATGCATATTAAATAGTATAAATAAGCAACGAAAATTTTACTTTTTAATTAGATCGACGCTTATTTCAGCACCATATTTTTTTATAGCTACCGAGAAATGCATTTTAGCATATATATATATATATATAACATACTTAAAAATTGTAGTCACCAAAAAGCACAAACTCCGAAGCTCATCCACTCAAGATTCAAAAATGTTCCTTTCATTCCTCTTTGTTTGCACAATTATTAGCCACTCATTTGTCTTGACTTTCAATGGGTAAAGAATGATCAGAAATTGGGTGTAATTTTTCAAAATGCTTTGACTTATTGATTCATGTAGTGAGACATCTTCATTAATTAATTATGTCCCACCTTGACTTGAAAAAATAAGACTAAGGACTTTGACTTTGACTTTGACTTTGGTTCTCAATTATGTGTGTTTTATCCTTTTGTGTCCCACTTACTTAATGTTTTTTTAAGGGAAAATCAGTGCTCACAGCAATTATGTATATGTGTGTGCATGTATATATGTCTAAGTATTTGTTTCTGTTATAAAAAATATCTTTACCTATTAGAAGACGTGTGATTTTTTGTTATAGTTAATTATTATTGTTAAAAGCAAAAAATAATGGTCAATAATAATTAATCATGATCGTACTATGACTATTAGCCGTTGTTTCTATAGGTAAGAAATAAAAATACTCACAGCTAAAATTATTCAAATTTTTGGCCATATACAGCTTAAATCATGATAACTATTGATTAACGATGCTCAGATCTTAAGTTTCAACATTGATTTATCTGACGGTGGTAGAAAATATTAATTCATCATAATTTTTAAATCGTGATTATTTATAATGGTCGAGTAATTTTATTTATTTATTTATTTTTGTCCTGACCCTTTCATAAGTATTCTTCTTAATAATAAATAACTGATTAATAAGAATTAATTATAGAAATTTCTAGAACATTTATGAGAAGTTTGAGATATTTGACATGTACAGGACCAGATATCCTTTTCGTTGTTGGGGTAATAAGTTGTTTTATGGAAGTTCCTACTTCTAGCCGTATGAAAGCCGCTAAAAGGATTCTTCGCTACCTAAAAGGTTCGCTTGATTTTGGGATATTTCATTCTCAGCTAATGATTTCACTCTTAAAGGATTTTATGGGAGATATTGATGATAGAAAAAGTACAACTGATTATGTATTTTTCATGGGTGATTGTGCTATTCCATAGTGCTCAAAGAAGCAATTTATAGTGACTTTGTCAATTTGTGAATCTGAATATATGACTGCAATTTCTTGCACTTGCCATGTTGTTTGGCTTAGAAAACTATTGAAAGAGCTTCACCTATTTGAAGAAAAGGCGACAGATTTGCATTGACAATAAATCAGCACAAGCACTTGTTAAAAATTCAGTGTTCCATGACCAAAGCAAGCACATAGATACAAAGTATCATTATATTAGAGAATGCGTTGGGAATAATGTGGTGGAGCTCAAATATGTGAAGACCCAAAATCAAGTTGCAGACATTTTCATAAAGTCATTGAAGGTTGAAGATTTCCAAGGATTAAGAGCATATTTTAGAATAAAGCAGAAAATTTCAAATTATGGGGAGTTGTTGTTTAATGTAATTTGATACTTCCAATAGGTTAGTCAACATTCATAGTTAATATATTTTGAAAAATGTATTAGACCAAACTTAATACTGGCACAAACTTATGAGATAATTATTAGACTATTTTGAAAGTCTAAGTTTGTGCATCTATAAATACCTGTGATTTTGTATGACAAAAGAAATTACATAGAAATTCATCTTAAGTTTGTCTTTCTCTACTCCTCGTCTCTCTTCCTTCCTTCTTCTGGAGATATTTACGAATAGAAGACAAACAGATGATTCATTCAAGAAATATGTAAATCTTCATAGTTTTGTTAGACCTTGTCAGGCGTAATGGAAGTTATCGATTCTCTAATTCAAATAGTACATGATAAAAATATCAATAAGATCAAGGATTGCATGGTTTCTGTATTGAGCATTGGAGTTACTTGCTCAAAGGATATGCCAAGAGACCGGATGTTGACGACATATGTTGTCCGTGAGTTGCATAAGATAAAAGATCGTTCTCTCGTTGCAAGTCGGAGCTAATAATCTTTCTTAACAAAGATGATGCATATGTGCTTTGTGTTTTCATGTATTTTATTTCCTTAGTTTTGCTTTAATTGAAAATGTATTGATGTTGTTATTTTGGTTACATGTTCAAATAAAACAACAATGTCTATTTTTTCTCTGTTTAATTCTTGAACTAAAAAATATATGACAAGCTTTGATGATTGTTCCAGTTATATGTAATCGTTGGGAAAATTGTAATTTATGATCCGTAATTTACTAAATTGTGATTTTGGTCCTATTATTTTATAACTTAGCAAATTTAGTTTCACAAGTTTAAAAACATTGCAATGTACGTCTCATTATCCATTTTCATTAAATTATTAACGGAAGGAGCACGCGCAACGTCCACTAACAAGTGAGTATTAAGTAATTTAATTTATTTTCCACCACACCCAAAATATAAAGTTTATAAAAAACCCAATTATGCCTACACTTTTTTAAAATTGTAAAAAGAAGATATACATTTCGATTATTTGAATAATTTTAAATATTTTGAAAAACAACATATTCTCATTTAAAACTTAAAAAAAATACCTCAAAAATTTATAACCTCAAACGGAACAAATTATAAGTTACTATAAAATAAATTTATGTACTTATATTTATATCATTCGAACAACACGACCTTTTGATTATGAACATCAAAAGGTTTTGAATTTGAAATCATATAAATGTATTGAACCAACACGGTTTGGATCAAACAATAACTTTTCAAATATTAACACATGACCTTTAAGTTGAGAGTACTTGTGAAAATTTTGATAACAGGGTAAATTACAATTTTGGTGCCTATAGTTCAGATCAAAATTGATTTTGCTCCCTAACTTTTTCGAAACACGATTTTTGTAAAACTGTTACAGTTTTGGTCCCTAAACTTCTCAAATCATGATTTTGGATCTAATCTTTAAAAATTATTGTGATTTTACTTCATTCGGTTCCCTTATTCCTAATATTTTTAATCCCAATTTTAACAATTGAATCAAAATCGTAACAATTTGTATAAATCAGAGATAAAAATTGTGTCTTAAAAAATTTAGGAACCAAATTAAAATAATTATTGGTCCAAAGCATAAAGGCCAAAAGAGTAATTTAGCTTTGGCAAATACATAAACGACCGGCTTCCTCACATATGCACTAATTAACTAAATTATTAAAATTTGCTGAAAATTGACCTGCCCAAGACTTATTAATATTCTTGTTTTCAATCTTTCATGTATGAGATATCTAATAAATATTTATTATTTACAAAACATATCACACCTATCAAAAATCTAGAACCAATAATATTATATTTTATGATTATAATAAATATTTGGTAAAATAAATATAAGTATGTAAGTGTTTTTATATTTAAATTTAATAAAATATTTAAAAATTTGAACTATTCATGTTATATATACTATTTAAATATTTCATCATTAATATTTATTATATTTAAATAAAATGTTATTTTCTCATTATAAAAAAAACTAGTAAATATAAATTTTTATCAAATATTATTAGCAATATAAAAACAATCTAATGAGAATAGCTAAAGTAATGGCTAATCCCTAGCTATGAAAATGACCATTCCTAATACTAATTTATACCAATATTATATTTACCAATAAGCTCAAGAATGCAATTATTGAGTTCGTTGTTCATTCTTACATACCAATCATGTTATAAAACTTTTTAGAATTTCTCTTTATAATATAATCAGTTGCCGCCGAAAATGAGATGGAAATTACTTTTTTGACTTTAAGGTATAATACTTTAGTAATAAAAATTTATTTTTATTGTTTTTGAGATTTTTTTTTTAAAATATTTGGGTCTTGAGTGGTTATTAAATTTAAAAAAGATCGAACTTTTGCTATATTTTTATATCTTTTTTTAAAAAAAAATTAAACCTTCGCTCTTTGTTTTATATTTATTTATTGAATATTTATTTTGTACTTTTGCTTCACAGGAATGTAGAACAATAAGAAAATATTCCACAAAAATTACTTTTTAAAAATTGAGGAATATTTAGAGTTTTTTTTTATAATCATTCAAAACTACAATATTAAAGAGAAAATAACATTAGAAAATGATCATTCTATATATTTAATCATACTTATTATTAATTTCTTTAAATCAAATATCAGATTTTGTTATCACATCCAATATGACACATACAATACGTCAAATCAAATATCATATAATGAATGATAAAATTAATTATTATTCTATTTTTCATTCTACTTTTCAATCGTATTATACCTAATTCTATTACACGGATCAAACGACAACAAGTGAATAGAAATAAAGAAATGAGGACACACACATAAATTAAAACCCCAATTCTAAGTCTTCTTTCATAAGTCAAGGTGGGCTATGGTCCTTATTAATTAAACCATCCAATCAAACTACATCTTGAAACTAAGGCAATTTCCATGAAATTAACTGATATAAATGCAGACAAGCCACAATCTCAAGTAGACCTAAAAGAATATGGCGAGTCCCATATTCACAATTCTTTCCCTCTTCATCTTCTCTTGTTTTGTGTTATCAACTCCAGCAACATGTTCAAGCAACGAAACAGATTTGGTTTCGTTGCTATCATTCAAAAATACTGTAAATGATCCTCAGGGAGCTCTGAATTCGTGGAATGAAACCGCACACTTTTGCAATTGGACGGGCGTCCGATGTGGTGGTAAGCATCCCGATAGAGTTGTTGCAATAAGTTTGAGCTCCGGGGGCTTAGTGGGACCCCTTTCGCTGTAACATGTCCTTCCTTCGAAGCATCATTCTCCGAAATAATAGTTTTCATGGTGAAATGCCTCAAGAAATTGGTCGTTTAAGGCGGCTTCAGCTTATAGAATTTAGCAATAATTCCTTTGTAGGTACAATACCAAGAAATCTCTCTCAATGTCCGAATCTTGTTTATCTTAACTTGATCGATAACCTCTTATCCGGACCCATACCCCTAGAGATCGGTTCTCTATACAAGCTCCAAGCACTTGGCTTGGGGGACAACGATCTCTCTGGCCCGATCCCTACTTAGTCTAAGATTTTGTAGGTTGACGGGAGAAATTCCGGAATCACTTACGCAACTCTATAGTCTAACTTCTCTCATCTTAGGTGAAAACAATTTAACTGGTACAATTCCTTCTGGTCTTTTCAATATTTCTACTCTCTAGATATTTGAAGTTCTCTATAACCGACTTCAAGGATCCATACCCGATACCGTTGGCCACAATCTTCCAAATTTGAAGGTTTTTCAGGTGGGGTATAACAAACTCAGCGGAGCAATTCCGGCGTTCCTCTCGAATGCTTCTTCTCTTGAACAACTACAGCTTACGGACAACTTATTTACCGGGCCGATCCCATCGCTTGGAAGGCTTTCGCGTCTTCGTGGATTATACATAGCGTATAATCCCATTAAAGATGACATAAACTTTATTTCATCGTTGACAAATTGTACAAACTTGCAAAAGCTCAATATTTATGAAAATCCATTGTTAGGTGGCTCACTTCCACAGTCGATCGCCAACTTGTCTAGTCACTTATTCGACCTAGTGATGTCAAGAACCCAAGTACATGGACAAATTCCATCAAGTATAGGGAACCTTCTCGGCCTCACTCGTCTGGAGCTTTTTGACAATAATCTTGAGGGTCCTATTCCTTCCAACATGGGCAAACTTTCGAGTTTGCAAGAACTTAACTTGGGAGTAAATAGATTTTCGAACATGTTACCCTCATCACTAGGAAACATGACATTGTTGAATTACTTGTACTTACAAGAAAACAATTTTTCCGGCAGTTTACCTCAGAGTCTTAGAAATTGCACCAACTTGCTAGACTTGGACTTGTCTCGCAACAATTTCAGTGGTTTGATACCTCCTGAAATTGTAGGTCTTTCTTCCATTTCCATTTCACTTAATCTTTCTTTCAATGCCTTCACCGGTTCGATTCCAATTCAAATTGGATCATTATCAAGCCTAGAAAGCTTAGATTTGTCTAACAATAGATTGTCTGCAGTTATTCCGAGCTCTATAAGTAATTGCTTGGGCTTGCAACGACTTTTTCTGGACGGAAACTTGCTTCAAGGGGAAATACCTCCAGGATTAAGTGATTTAAGAGGCCTGGTAGAGTTGGATCTTTCAAGTAATAATTTGTCTGGACCAATTCCAAGTTTCTTAGCCGAGCGACGTCTTCAGAGGTTGAACCTCTCATACAATAGGTTTCATGGTGAGGTCCCAAGAACAGGCTTATTTGGGAACATGACAGCAATTTCACTTGATGGGAACAAAGAATTGTGTGGAGGAATTCCTGAGTTGAATCTTCCTCCTTGCCCGTTGATGACTTCCTCAAAGAAAAACTCATCAAGCTTACGGAAAGTATTGATCCCAGTCGCCATCTCTGGAGGTGTATTCGTTGCATTTTTAGTGTGCCTCGTCCTGGTTCTTTACAGGCGTAGACGGCACAAAAAGAATGTGCCTTCTGTAGAATCATTAGTTGGTACGCAGTTTACAAGGCTTTCTTATGGAGATCTTCTAAAAGCCACTGATGTTTTCTCGGAGGCTAATTTGATTGGTTCAGGAAGATTTGGATCTGTTTACAAAGGGATTCTTGAAGATGGACAGACATTGATTGCTGTGAAAGTTCTTAATCTTGTCGTTAAAGGAGCGCTCAAGAGTTTCATGGCAGAATGTAATGCACTGCGAGATATCAGACATAGAAATCTGTTGAAATTGCTGAGTGTTTGTGAAAGCATAGACTTCCAGGGCAATGATTTTAGATCATTGATATATGATTTTAAAGCAAATGGCAGTTTAGACAGATGGTTGTACCATCATGCGGAGCAAGAAGGACTTAGGCGCCTCAGTTTGATTCAAAGACTTGATATTGCCATTGATGTTGCTCATGCACTTGAGTATCTACACTTTGGTACTGATTCAACTATTGTTCATGGTGATTTAAAGCCGAGTAACATTCTTTTGGATCATAATATGATTGCTTATGTGGGCGACTTTGGATTAGCCAAGATTGTTTCGGACATGTTTCCAGCACAAGAAAGCAGCAGCTCAATTGGGATCAGAAGTACCATCGGCTACATTGCTCCAGGTATACATCACTTCATTATGTTCCTTATACTTTTCACGTCAACAAATCTCGTGTTGTAGTTTAATTTGTTTGAGCTTGTGTGTAGAATATGGCACGAGTAACTTGGTTTCAACGCAAGGGGATGTGTATAGTTATGGGGTCCTTCTTCTGGAGATATTTACGAATAGAAGACCAACAGATGATTCATTCAAGAAATACGCAATTCTTCAAGGATTCGTTAGTGTTGCCTTGTCAAATAGTGTATTGGAAATTATCGATCCTCTCCTTCAAATAGAAAATGATAAAAATATCAATAAGATCACAGATTGCGTGGTTTCTGTATTGAGCATTGGAGTGGCTTGCTCAAAGGAATTGCCAAGAGATCGAATGTCGATGAAAGATGTTGTTCGTGAGTTGCATAAGATAAAAGATTGCTATCTCACTACAAATCGGAGCTAATAATCTTTCTTAACAAAAATGTGTAAATATGTATTTTCTTGTATTTTATTTCCTTAGTTTTGCTTCGATTGAAAGTGTATTGATGTTAATTTGGTTACATGCTAAATAAAACGACAATGTCTATATCCTTACTATTTTTAATTGTTGAACTAAAAAATTATATGACAAATTTTAATGTTTATCCCAATTATGTGTTGTCATCCTTACACTTCACTCTTATGTGTTTCGTTCATAATAAAACGCACTGTAGATATATATATATATATAATATATATAAATTAAATAAAATTTACGAGAATATTTTATAAATTATCAAATATATATTTTCTGTCCTAATTATTAAAAAAAATATATACATTTTCTTGCACTACTTGACTTTTTCTCTGAGTAGTTTGGAAAATCGAAATTTCTGAAGTTGGTTGTAACCATCCACTTGAATTTTTTTTTTCTTAATGCAATATCAAATAATAATATCCAGTTTCAATTCAATTTCTGGGAAAGGAGAGCTTTTAGAAAAAAAAAAAAAAGTATAAGAAAGATAAGTGAGAGAAGTTGTATGAACACCAAACATAATATGATAGCAAAAAATAAAATAAAATAAAATAATATATTATTATCTTTAAAATATAAATTTTTGGTTCCAAAATACATATAATTTCAACAATTCATCACCAGTATATATATATATATATATATATATATATATAAAGTCTATTAAAAGCTCAATTTCACTAGAAAAAAATAATTTTTCGTTACGATTAATTACTATAGTTAAAAGAAAAAAATCATGGCAAATATCAATCACGACTTTGCAATGAACATTAGTCGTTATTTTTGCAGGTGTGGCCAAAACTATGACAAAATATTTTGGCTATAGGTAAAAAGTATGGTAAATATTGATTAGTCGTGGCAAAAATTAAAGTTTTTGTTTTAATTTTGTTTAATCGTGGTTAATAGTATTGATTTACCATGAGTTTTAAGCTGTGGTTATTTATAGTGTAGCGAAAACTTAATCTTTTTGTAGCGTATAGATTATTCAAGGGAAATAACATTTTTCGTCCCACAACTTAAGGTGTTTTCATTTTTATTCCTATGATTACGGGATTCTCACTTTTGGTTCTCTAATTTCTAAAACGTAGTATTTTTGGTCCCATGGCGTCTTTCCATTAAATTTATTAAATGCCACGTGCTTTGTAAGTGACTGTTAGGGTTTTTATACTTTTGGTGTTATTGGTTATCAAATTCTCATTTTTGGTCTCATAACTTTAAAAAAATTAGCACTTTTAATCCCATGCATTACCACGGGACAAGAAATACTATTTTTTAAAATTTGTGAGACTAAAAGTAAGAATCAAGTAACCAATTGAATCAAAAGTGGAAAGATCCTAAGTTACGGCATGAAAAATGATATTTTTTCAATTATTTATTATTAACTATGGGATTAGTCATAATTAAAAGTTGTATTTTGTGTAGTGTATATATATACACACATATATAATTACCCTGAGGAGCACTTGTGGAATAACAAACTATAATTGCCTAGAGGAGTAGAAGAAGAAAATAGGGAGAAGATTTGTAAAAGTTTTGATAGCAGATGGAAGATTTGTACAAAGAAACGCTATATACAAGAGTGCAATTTCTATATATAAGTACGACTCTCTGGTACGGAAGAAGCAACACCTGAATTACTCTTCAATATGAGACTGCAACATGGTGAGTATGATGACTGCAATCTAAATAGCCAACCCTCAAGTTGGACTTGGAAAAGGATCAACCAAGCCTAACTTGGAGAGAGCAGAGAAAGAGGGTCAGGTAGAGATTTTGTGAAGAGATCAGCTAGCTACATTTTACCAGAAATGTGAGACGGAAGAACAAACCCATCCTTGTACCAATCACGAACTAGGTGGCAGTAAATTTCTAGGTGTTTAGTGAGCTCATGAAACACGAGATTAACTACAATATGGACTGCTGCCTAATTATCACATGACAAGAGAATAGGAGTGCAAAGAGGCACTTGAAAATCCTAGAGGAGGTACGACATCCACTGAAATTCACAAACAACGGCAGCAAGACTCTTGTGGTCAGCCTCTGTAGTGGAGCGCGAGACTATGGGCTACTTGTTCGTCTTCCATGAAATCAAAGCAGGACCGAAGAATACACTATACTTAGTCAACGAGCGTAGAGTGTCAAGGCAACTAGCCCAATCAATATAGCATTATGCCACCATAGAAAAGGATTATGGATGGGAAAAAAAACAGATCTTTTGTAGGATCCTTTCAAATATCTGACCAAGTGGAGTGCTGCCTCCATATGCTGCCGACAGAGGCGAATAACAAATTGACTGAGCTGTTGGGAACTATGAGAAACATCTGGTCTAGTGAAGCTTAGATACAATAGTCTACCAACAAGTGTTCTGTAAGGCTCTGGATTAGAAAGAACAGGTCCACCACAGGAAGTGAATTGCGAGCCTAATGGAAGCTTGCCGACCACTTATTTACCGGGCCGATCCCATTGCTTGGAAGGATTTCACGTCTTCCTGGTTTATATATAGCATATAATCCCATTTAAAGATGGCATAAACTTTATTTCCTCGTTGACAAATTGTACAAACTTGCAAAAGCTCAATTTATGAAAATCCATTGTTAGGTGGCTCATTTCCACGGTAATCACCAACTTGTCTCGTCACTTATTCGACCTAGTGATGTCAAGAACTCAAGTACGTGGAAAAATTCCATCAAGTATAGAGAACCTTCTCGACCTCACTCGTCTGGAGCTTTTTGACAATAATCTTGAGGGTCCTATTCCTTCCGACATGGGGAAACTTTTGAGTTTGCAAGAACTTAACTTGCTTCAAGGGGAAATACCTCCAGGATTAAGTGCTTTAATTGGCCTGGTAGAGTTGGATCTTTCAAGAAATATTTTATCTGGACCAATTCCAAGTTTCTTAGCCGAGCAACGTCTTCAAAGATTGAACCTCTGATAATTTGATTGGTTGGGGACGATTTGGATTTGTTTACAAGGGGTTCTTGATGATAGACAGACATTGATTGCTGTGGAAGTGCTTCATCTTGTTGTTAAAGGAGCGTTTAAGAGGTTTATGGCAAATGAAATGCAGTGCGAGATATTAGACACAGAAATCTGTTGAAATTGCTTAGTATTTGTAAAAGCGTAGACTTCCAAGATAATGATTTTAGATCATTGATATATGATTTCAAAGCTAATGGGAGTTTAGACAAATGATTGTACCACCATGCGGAACAAGAAGGATTTAGGCACCTCAGTTTGACTCAAAGACTTTCGTTGTGTTTGAATTTGTAGTTTGAGTGTTTTGTTTTATAGTTTGGAGATAGAGAGTGAAAAATAGAGATAAATAAGTGTGTGTTGAAAATAGATGATATGTTTGAATTTGTGTTTTGGAGTAATTTAAAATAAGTGTTGTAGGTTTGATGTTGAGATTTGGGAGACAAAAGCCATTGTTCATTATCAAATTATATATATTTATATATATTTTCATATATAAATATGTATATATATAAATATTTTATGATTAATGTTGTATTTTTGGGAGATAAAAATTGTTGTTTTTTTGTCAAATCATGTATGTTTTATATTATGTATATATATATATATATATATATATATATATATAAAACTGAAAAACAGAAAAACTATATATATATATATATATATATATATATATATATATATATATATATATATATATATATATATATATATATAAAGCTGAAAAACAGAAAAACACGCAGATAAGGTGTAAAAACACAAAAATAAACATTGAGTGTGTTTTATCTTATCTCGAAAAATATAAAGATACGAATCCAAACACAATTTTTGAGTTTTGATGACCTGAGACGAGATTTCAAGATCACTTTTGCAATTCAGCTATAGTTAGTAAGTGATTTGTGCCACACTCTATGTGTGCGCAATTTTTATAAATTTTGTTTAAAATAAAATATTTATAAAAATTTATTATTTAATAAAATATATAGGATAATAAGTTAATATTCAATTTATTAAAAATAAAAGAAATAAAAATTAAAAATAAAGAATAACTATTGAAGTTTAATGAGGGAGTACGAAATTAAATGGGTGGGTGCAAATTAATAAATTAATTAAATATTAAAATTGATATATCAAAATAATTGAGACATTAATCGCCCATCTTCAATTATATATATAGTATAGATAAGACTGATTGATAATTTAATGTATAATTACTTTAAACTGTTAATTTCAAAGTTCAAAATTTTTACTTAATGTAATATTTTAGAATTAATTATTATAAGATTTAATTAGATGAAAAATAATCTTTTATATTAAGTTGAAATTAAAACTCCAAGGGGTAAAGTGACATTTGATATATGAAATTGGAGAATTCTAATACTTACGTTGTTCGTCATATAAACCCTAATTATAATCGGGTAGGATTTTGAACTTCGGGTCATCAATTTGGCACCGGCATCTTCACCACCCAGAGATTTCAGCTCGCCGAAGGCAATTCCCCGCCAATTTCTTGCTAGCCTTATTTTTTTCAGGTGAATTCTATGGTTGTACGCATACTGATGTATGTATTAATCTAATGTAGTTCATGTGAACGGTTAAATTGATGTTCTTAAAAATCAATGGAAAATCTGCTAAGCATTTGAGAATTCAGATGCTTTGGATTTCAAATCCAGTTTAAGGATACAAGAAAGATTTTTGGTGAAATTTTTGTGCTGGCTGATGAAATATGGTTTGTATGGAGTATGTTCTGTTTCTAGTAAAAATGGCGCATTCTTGTATTTTAGTTGTTTCGGGTTAGAAAAGTCCAATCCTTTAGTGATTTTCCCTGTCTAGTAAAAATGGCGCATTCTTGTATTTTAATTGTTTCGGGTTAGAAAAGTCCAATCCTTTAGTGATTTTCCCTGTCTGAAGCTGTGTTCGAAAAGTTCATTGTGGTTTTGACAATACAGTTTCTTACTATGATGGGCTAGGATGTATAGACAGATATGGAGCTAAAAATGTGATCAAGATTTTTGTTGGGTTTTTGCTTCTTTGATGTCTTTTTGTTCATCTGGATCATATAGGTTATATTGGTGACTGAACCGTGTGCAGCAAATGATTTGCTTGCTCTCAGTATTTGGTCAGTTGAATGTTTAAATCAGAATTAGATTTCCTGACTTTTTAGCCCCACATCAGAAAATAATTAAGATGAAAATTTAAGTTGTGCTAATATTTTCTATGAGAAAGAACTGTACTCCTGTTACTTATAAAATAGTATGCCGTGTACCAAACATTGGATCGTATTGTGTATTTTTCTTTTGAATTTTGAGGGCTTCACTTATGAATTGTTAATCCTTTCAATTTCACAGAATCTTTACCGCCTTCTAATGGCAGTCGCAGAGCCGCCACCCTTGGACATTTTAGTGAGAGATCCAGAGGGATTTACTATCTGGAGTGGGCCTCCATTCAGCAGTGGCGAACCCAGTGTGAAATTGAATAAAGTACCATGTACGAGTACAAAGTTCAGTGAGGATGGGTCAAAACTCATGGTCATCAGATCTGACTCTGTTATTAGCATCTATGATTCCAAGAACTTGGTAGAGATAAGGTCCTTACAAGTACCAAACCTTCTTGCTGCTAGCATATCTCCCTGTGGGACTTATGTTCAGACCTTTCAGAAGTCTACATCTCCACAGGATAAGAATGTGGTTGTGTGGAAGACAGAAACTGGTGACTCTGTTTATCAAGTATTCCAGAAGAACATGACAAAAACAACATGGTATGTGGTAGGATTTTGATTCTACAGTGCTGAAATATTCGTTTAACTAATTTTCCTATTCTCAGGCCCTCAGTCCGATTTAGCTCTGATGAAGCTGTAGCATGCCGTTTAGCAACAAATGAAGCACAATTCTTTGACCCTGGAGACTTCTCAAAAGGGATTACTCATAGGCTTAGAGTGCCCGGAATAGCTGCATTTGACCTATCTAGAAACCCTGGATCTCATGTGGCGGCATTTGTTCCAGAATCAAAGGTTTTCATTATACACTTTTGAAGCGATGATTGAGTTAGGAAGTTGGTAGCACAATCCCACCGTTTATCTTCTAATATACTTCTTCCATGAGTTCATGATTAGCGTCAGCATCAAGAATATTTGAATGTTTGAGTATCCATTTTTCTTTTTGTGTTCTGTTCTTTGAACTCTAACGAATGATGGAATCATGAATTACCTTGAGGTGCAATTTAACACAAAGTTTCAACAAAAACGAATATGAAATCTGAGATATTGTAGATTTTAAGTGAGATGGATAAATGTAGTGACTCTATTATTTGTGAGGAGGTTATCTGGATCTTAAGAGCTTTGAGGTTTATCAAAATTATTGCAAGATTCTGAAACCATTGAATGTTGATTTTGTGCAAAATTGTTTTAAGTCTGTATGTGTGATGGATTTCACCTTTCTGATTTTAAGTAGCAGCCTTCTTGACATGATTCACTGTTCTATGCTATTTTACATAAGAAGACATAAGTATACTTCTTTATCTCAATATATTCTCTATAGGGGATGCCAGGCAATGTTCAAATATTTGCGTGCAGAAAGGAGTTGCAGAATCAACCTGTTGCCCGAAAAAGTTTCTTTAGGTGTTCATCAGTGCAGCTGAGCTGGAACAGTGGTTCCACGGGTCTCTTGGTTGTTGTTCAGTCAGATGTTGATAAGACAAATCAAAGTTACTATGGAGAGTCAAAGTTAAACTATTTGACTACTGATGGAACTTATGAAGGATTAGTGCCACTTCGTATGTGTTATCTTCTTTTTGTTTTTCCTCAGCTGACTCAACATGGTACATTTTGCTTTAGTACTAGTTAGCCCCAGATAATCTTGAATACTTTGGCAGGTAAGGAAGGGCCTGTGCATGACGTTCAATGGTCTTCCTCTGGTAAAGAATTTGCTGTTGTTTATGGATGTATCCTTGTTTTCTTCTGTACCTAAATCATGCTTGATTTCTCCCATAGATGTAGTGTGAACATATGAAAATGCAAACCTCTTAGTTTTAGTAGAACAAAAAGGTTTGGATATCAATCACTCATATATTTGTTTGTTACTGAAGGAGATTACAGTCAATTATATAGTGTTTTGTTTCCCATTTCTCTTTTCCTTCTTCTTTTTGAGTTAAAATTTATTACCTGTCTTATTTCAAAGGCTTGAGGTATATAACAAAAGAAGGTGAAGATACTTTATGGAGCTGGAAAAGCTTTTGGTAACAAGCCACTGAAAGTTTCATCTTTCTAAGAATTATGGGGTGGTAGTAACTGTTTGTTGTATCCATCAAGGCATGCCAAGTATAAAAGAAACTTGGTGCTTCACCTCAGGATTGTTCTTAAGTAATAACAGAAAAGAAGAAACGTATGAGGTTCTCTATTCTATAGATTTCTAGTTAACTCCCTACATATATTTAACCATGTATACCTCTATATTGTTATTCTTGTTTTCTATGATTGTTTCTGTTCCTTGACCAAGTTCAGTTATGCCTGCAATGGCGACGATATTTGACAAAAAGTGCAATCCTTTACTGGAGCTTGGGTCTGGCCCATACAATACCATTAGATGGAATCCAAAAGGAAAGTGTATCCTTATATAGAAAAGAATGTTGTGCTCTCAGTTGCTTATTTCTTTCTGCCCTTAACACTGCTGTACAGTTATATGTTTGGCAGGCTTTGGGAACTTGCCTGGTGACATGGTATTCTTTCAAATGATATTTTCATACATTTTCTGATAATAATGGTTGTTTGTTTGAAATGCATGCTCAAATCTTGTCCTGGGGTAAATCATGCTCAGATAGTTTCTGCCTTAGGTCAACATTTTTCTCCCTCCTTTTTCATTTTCAATTTCTTAATTTTACCGTTAGCTAAAATGCTTAGTTTTTTTTGTTTATTGCCACTAGAGTTCCAAGATATGTTGAATAAAAATACTCAAAAGGCATATTGCAGTTATGGAAGGGTAAGTAGTCATGGCAGGGGGGAATTGAAATAGAACTTGGGCAATTGCATTGAAAAGATCATAATTTACAATTTGGTAAGATGTTACTATGTAGCAGATTCGAAAATTTATAATGACATTCATTTGGAAAATGCACTATATATTAGGTTTCGCAATTAAAAATGTTGCATGAAGTCCAATGTACATAGGGTTGCGACTCTGATATTAATGTATGCAATTGCTTTCGAAGTAGGAACTTGTAACTCAGTTCAATTTGGGGCAATTATCCTGGAGAATGTAATGTAAGACACTGAAAGAACTTTTCTGTAGATGTCATCTCTTTTCCAAGATTCTCCGTTACTGCTTTGTTTGGGAGTTAAATGCTCAAAGAAACCATAAGATTGTGAGTAAATGTGCAGGGCAGTGCCTTGTCGTGATCTGTCTGGGCTATGACCTGTTTAGTCCACAGAAGTCATGGAATCTATGTGCACTTACACTCCAGTTACCAGCAGTATGGTTGCTGTGTTGAATTGAGTCAATCTGGAATTTCAAATAAGAGTTCCGTTCTCGCACTGCTCTTGTCTGCAATTCTAAGGGTCTCTTTGGTTCTGCTTCTGGTTCCTATTGTGTCTTTGGTACTAGGGATCTTATTCTAGACAGGAAGAGATTTCTTGGGTTATGAAAACAAATTAACACCAGAGTTACAGAAAAAGATGGTTAATGGTAAAAAGTAAATAAAAATAAAAAAAAAATATATACCCGACCTAGCAGAACCACCAGCTGTGCCTGAGTTTAGATGGGCCAGACTCTTCTTTGTTAGAGCTGCTCTATGACCGCATATTACAAATATGATTCTTTATTTACCATATTTTCTAGTGATATGAAAAATAATCACTGCAGGGAACTAGGTTTTAAAGGCACTTGTCTCTGTATGAGTCCCTTAGTGGGCTCGGAAAAGTTCAAAGTAGGATCTATTCTGCCCCACGAATATAGTTAATAAAGAGCTGTTTTTGCCATAATCATTTATGGTTTGGATAGGTAAATCTGCAAAGCTGCTCCATCATCTCCATAATCTAGAATTAATGTCCTCAATTGCACCTTTTGTCCCACTCTGTAATTTTCATCCCGTTGTTATCAACCTAGACATGCCATGAGTCTGGATATGCAAGCTTATTGCCATGCTGGAATTATCCTTCCTTCCTTCAACATTGTTAGGCCTCAATGACATCTATTACCTTTTCCTGTTCAGGCATTCTGGGACTATTTGGAAAAGAAGAAATTGGGAGCTACAAAAGCTGAATTATCAGTGACAAGTGAATGGTCCCCAGATGGGCGGTATTTTATGACTGCCACAACAGCTCCAAGACTGCAGGTTGACAATGGGTATGCAGTCTTCTTTGCCTCCCATGAATAACTTGATCATATATGACTGAATGAAAGTCTCTTTCACAGCTTTAGTTTGCTTGACACATCTAAACTCGTACTCTCAGTAAGAGAAGAGTTTATCTTGCTCTTGCTGAAAAGTTCATAAACTATTGCTGGTTCATGCAACAGCTCATTTTGCAAGTTTGGCGATAACTTCTGCCTGACTGGGTTTATTGGATCTTGAATTTAGTTAGTTACCTCCGGAAGTGGACTAAGTGTAAACATGTAGCATTTTCTTGTCATATCATTATCCCCTTTAATCATTCATAATAAAAAGAAATATGTGTTCCATAGCATGGGGTGCTGACTCAAAATTGACTTGAGCATGATGATGCTGAAAACTGAAGACTGACATATTGCTTTGGGGTATTAATACATGCAGCATAACAACTTTTGTTGGGTATCTTCTTTATATAGTGAAATTACAAAATATTCTTCTTTATGTAAGGCGTATAAGATAGTATTGTAATAGTTCAGATAGTAGTCTATCTGAATCATATTATTGCACTTGCTGTGCTACCCACTGAATAAAGTCAACTGGTGAAGCAAGTGTGCTTGTTACCACATGATATTTTATTTTATTTAAAAGTTCTGGTAAGTGATTTTGTGATCACTCGGCATTTGAGTTTTTATAATCAACCAGTAACTCATGTGAGCTGGTCTCTGGACTGATGATTTGCAATTTTCTTGTTTCGAAGGATCAAAATCTTTCATCATAATGGCTCGTTGTATTTCAAGAGGATGTTTGACAAGTTGTTCCAGGTTAATACCTTTCAGTTTGTGTTTTGTTCGTGGGATTAATTTGGTTTAGCTAGCTGACTTCACCTCTTGAGCCAACAGGTGGACTGGAAACCAGAGTCACCTGATAAGTTTGGCGATATTACAGAACTTTCGAAATCTGTTGACTCCTTGAAATTGGAAGAAACAACAAGACAAGGTGTGTCATTTTACTTGCACTTTTCACCAAACACAATTTGATTTTGAATTTTTGAACTTAAGGAAATTTGAAATGGAACTGATGTCCCAGGCCAAGGATCCAAAACTACTCAGGCTTCCTCAAAAACTGCTAGTTCCAACCCTTCAGTACAAAAACCTGCTGCATATCGTCCGCCTCATGCTAAAGCAGCAGCTGCAGTTCAGGCAGAGGTAGTCTATTCAAATCAATTAAACCTGAACACAGTTACTTTAGTATCCAAATTAGATTACTGTTATGCAACTGAACTGCAGTATGAAATCTTTTTATGGTTTTAATTGTTGTACGAAATTTACCTATTCATAACCTACCTGCCTCTTTTTGCTTCTGGTGAGTTAGTTAGCCTCTTACTGTCCTGTTCTTGATCATCTTGAGTCTAATAGAAATGATTAATGGTTAGGTTTTCGAAGTGTACAGAGTTTGCTAGACTGATTGGTAATTAAAGATGAACAGATATTCAAAACACAAGGTCTCAGCCAATGAGTCTCCAGGAATGGTCTTTCCCCTCAACTATTTGGCTGCTAATTACGGAATGACTATTTCAAACCTACATTTATTTTATATGGTCCAAAAAGATATGCATTATGGGCTTTGTCAAATGGGAAGTACCAAAATTCTTAACAAAATTCGGTTAAATTTGATTTGTCATTGCGTCAATTGGAAGTCATTCAAGTGAAAAATGTGTTTCGATAGAAAAGATAGATGCAGGATGATAAGTGTTAATGATATATGTGATCGTAGTTGTTTTGTCTCCTGGAATCATGTTCTGTTGGTGTCCATCGGACAATGGAGATTTGGTTCTGATATCATGGATAATTCATATAATTTAGGCCTAGTCTTTAATAGTACTCAAGGGCTCTGCTTCTTGTTACTCTGTGACAGAAAGTTAGGACTCTTAAGCTACCTACGATGTTTTTGGTTGCACAATTATGCATAAGACCAATTCAGAGGCCAAATTCATAAATTATACAGTCACAACACTATTATGCCTTTTCAGTTTAATTTTTTCTCTCTTCAATCAAATACTGATTGTTAAGTTTTCTTCTGTGCAGCTATTCGGAGTAAGCCCTTCCGGGTAAGTCTACTTATTCGTTTTACTCCCACCCTAAGTCCTTCGGTTTGTACAGACTCTAATTTATACATTAATTTCAGAGAAATGAGCAAGAACGCACTTAAAAACAAGAAGAAAAGAGAGAAACAAAGGGAGAAGAAGGCCGCGGAAGCTGCCGGTGGATCTTGATTGTGCGCGTGCATGTGCCAAACTGTCCGATGAGCCATTTTCAATGGTATAAGTTTCAAAGCATTCATGTGTGTCCTGGTGGTGCTACTGCAATGCTATTTCAAGAGAGGTGGTCTAATATTGTTTTCACTGAATTGAGATGCATTCTTACTCTCTTCCTGACATTTTTGTTTCTGGTTCTGTCTTAGGACATGGACTGATACATACTATATATTGACTGATTAAGGAAATTATGAAGAGAACTTAATGAAATTTGCCAGTTACTTGAGTTGTTTAAAGCCTTCAGTAAGAACTGGGCCTTATGTGCTTATTATATATGTTTGTTATGGTAATAATCTATGATGCGGAAAATATGTATAACAAACATATATATAACAATTCTTCTTACAATAAAGGCCAACTTGCTCCAGTTGTTTTGTATATATATATATAGAGAGAGAGAGAGAGTATATACAGGTCAGGAGAGAGCGATGTAATTATTCTTAATTCTTATCGTTATTAATTTCAACAAGTATTGGTGTCTCGACATACTTAATTGCTTCCCTGAAGACATCAATTAAGTTAAACCAGTCGAACCCACTTAAATTTTATGTCGATATATATATATGGTAGTTGAGAGAAATATAGATGTCGTCCAACAACATTTATTAATATATCGTAACTCTTGCATTAAAATTTCTCATTCAACATATTTCATATCAAATCATATCCATATAATAAACTTTTTGTTAAACTAGAAATATACAATAATAATTTGATCTAAGTATATAATATAAAATATAGGATAAATAGTATAAAATCCTCCTGTGTTTGAAAATTTTAGTTATAAATTCTCTAATATTAAAAAAATAGGCAAAATTGTCTTGTATTTTTTGATTAATTGCGTTAATTTTTACCTACTTAACTATTATACCCTTCTTAATTTCAAGTGATTTAAAAATGTATTTTTTATTTATATTATATATGTAATTATATATATATATATATATCATGCATATAATCTAATATATATTATATACACCGGCGGCAACATCACTGTTGCATAAGGGTGCGGGAGCGACCTCACTGTCTCCTCCTGATTTGGGCGACCGCCATCTCCCAAATTTAGGGCGACATTGCCCTCACGATGGTTGTCGCCCACTTCTCTGGGCAACCGTTGTCGCCAAGCTAGGGAGAAGGGGAAGTGGCGAGAGGAAGAATGGGAGGGAGACAGAGGCGGAGGAGAGTGGGGGAAGAAGACGAGCAATGGTCTTTGTTCTTTATTTCTTTACTTATTGATGTATTTTATTGTTAGTATATTTTTTTATTTATATAAATTATATATTTAAAATAAAATGGAAGCATTCTTTGAAGAACTATATCTTTAAATTTTTTAGAAATTTAACTAAAAAGATGTACATTTTTTAAATTTAAAATAATAAAAATATATTAAAATTTTATTTTAGATACATATAATGGTCATTTAATTTGAATATTATTTATATTAAATAATATAATTTTAAAAAATTGATATAATTTTTTGGTACTTTGAGTTAATTAATATATTTTATGAATTATTTCAATAAAATAATAATTTAATTTAGTCAATATAATTTATAATTTATTATAATATATTTATACAAATATTTATTCAAAAAGTGAATGTTAGTATATTAATTTTTGTATTGTGATTTTTCAATTTAAAATTCTTAACTTTTAAAAATTTTATATACTTGTTAGGCATTTTGATATTTAATTAATATATTCTATTAATAAATATAATTTTGTAATATATTTAAATTAATTAATAATATAAAATTTATAAAAATATATTTATATCAAAGAAAGGGTGTAAGAGTAACACACACTTAAAAAAACCTCAATAAAGGCAAAGAACGAAGCTCAGTCACACAATATCAGCGTATCAAACATTGTTTATTACTTTGTCATAATATATAATACAGGAAAATCTTTATAAATTAATAAATTCTCTAAATAATAAAATCTTCTGGTCCCGACATGGGCCTTTGTAAAAATTCATCAAATTCGATAAGATAATAAAATAATAATTTTTTGAAAAATCCCTTAAATATTAGGTCCCATTAAAACTCTAAATTAATAATTTATAGATATTACAATTATAAATATTAAATATGAAGTCTGGAATGCTCTACGCATTTAATCATTCATAGATAATTTTGCCATGCCTTTTAGATGAGAAGACATGGTTGGGTGTTATGAATTATTTTATTTTCATATTGAAATTTATAGAATATATGTTTCATTCATCATGCATGAATATATTTAATTGGTTATAATAGTTATTTAAGTGCAACGAATTAATGTA
Organism: Sesamum indicum; assembly: GCF_000512975.1. Classification (NCBI taxonomy): domain Eukaryota; kingdom Viridiplantae; phylum Streptophyta; class Magnoliopsida; order Lamiales; family Pedaliaceae; genus Sesamum; species Sesamum indicum. Next base: position 5,103,999 of record NC_026154.1, read on the forward strand.
AACATGTATATGTTAAGCAATTTCAATGAATTGATACATGCGTCCATAATACAATAGTTCATTGTATACAATGAATTAATATTATACATGAATATATTTAATTGTTACAAAGAATTGGTTGATGCATGAATATAATCAATCAAACATATATGAATTCATTTATTTTCAATACATATGTATTAAATTTGCTGCATTTAAAAAGTCTCTCTTTTAAGTAATAAAATATTAATTTATCGATAAATTAATAAATTAATAAAATTTCATGGTCCTAAAATTATTAATTTATAGAGGTTTTACTGTAGTTAAATAATTCACTAAATATATTTATAATTTTATAATCGATCACATCGACTTTAGTAACTAATGGGTGTCGAATCTATAAAAAATATTATCCTACTAAAAACTTGTGAAAGTGATGAGCAAGGTCGAATAGAATTCACAGGGATTGATTTTAAATTAATTCCTTGAAGAGTAGAATTAAAATAGAAATGAGGGGGTCTTTGATTAAAAATTTAGATCTAAAACTAAAGAGATGAAAATAATATTTCAAAGAAGAATAAATATGAGAAGGATATTCCAGTTAAAGACAGAATCATACTTAATTTTATAGTTGATTATAGATGCAAAGATGACAATCATTCATGATAGATAAATTGGTTATGGCCATTGGTACGACCTAACAACCTCACATTTTCTTATCTTGTAGGTAGTCAAGAAACGTCCGTTAACTAAATATTTAATCAGTAAACAACCTTGGGAACATTTTCGGAATTTAATTTACCGACAACATTAAAAACTAGAAAAGCTTAATTATAATCAATAAATTTCTATGAGAATTTATTTAAGTTAAATTGTAGATTCCCCACAACATAATCGAAAACTTCTATATAATCAATTATGTTGTGTTACCACTAATTATTGAATTAAACAAATAATTATGGATTTGAAAATCAATTGATTAGGCAAATACTCTTGATGATGAACAATGGCCCTATCACTCATAAATCAAACTATTTATAATAAAAATATAGAGAATAATACAAATATCAATATAAATGAGAGTAGAAAACATAAATTAGATCTACGACACATAAGAATTAAGCATTCACTAAGTTTTCAATCGAAATTAAAATAACTAGACTAGCATGCTAATGAGAGGACAAATAGAAGAAGAAAATAATAGAAAAACGCAGAGACTATCCCAAAGATGAGAGATTAAAAGTCCAAAGGTGTTCATATGGTGAATTATATCACATATATATATACTAACTAGTTACCTAATTCTACTAGAATTAAAAAGGTAGGTTCCTAATTGAACTAAAAGACTAAAAGAAATAAAATTATTATTCTAAATAAACTCCTCCAGCAAAAGGTGTTTATCATTCATAAAAAAAGTAGTCCAAACAGCTCCAAATTCTTGCAAATAAACGAGTTTGAGTCTTTTCTTTTCCAGACGAAAATCTTTCAGATAGGCATTGGCACGCCTAGGTGTTTCTTCAAATATGTCCAAATTTCCATCTTGGTTCTTTTCTTCATTTTTCTTCCATTTTTTCATAATAGACGAATGCTGCAAAATAATATTCAATTAGGAACATTTTAGTCACAAAAGAGGTCAAAATATCACATAAAATAAGGACAAATGAGGTCCTATCAGTACTTAGATGAACCAAATAAATTGGAAATCAAGAGCATATGTTCAATTTAAAAACGATGAAATCGTATGGATTATACCGAGTCAATATTCCAATGACGATATAATATGATCCAAATTATTTGATAATTTTCTCACTCAATTCAATGTAAACAAAAAATACAATTATTCCTGTCGCATATCAATATCTAACAAACCATTACAACAATCATACTCTAATCAATGATACCAAATACACTAAATCTAACCAATACCTATTATTACAATAGAAATACGACTTATTATTCAGTGAAAACAACACACCAACTATACAGTAGAAACAACATTCCACGCATAAGGCAGGATTCAAACCCTTGACCTCTAAGGTCATGGGGCCTCAGCTTTGTCAATCCAGAGTTATACTTCTCTTCATTCATAATTTTTTAATACAAATTAAGTGAATTTTGACTAATAGAAGAATTTATTCGTTAAACGAAAACAAGCGTCAAGGATAGAACATGTACTTTCTCAAACCATAGGGTTCTATGTATAATTATATTAAACCTTAAAAAAGATAGTGTAATTTATCCCTAAATTAAATAATCTTATAATTTATTTTCAAACCAAATGTCCAAATATAAGACGAAGGAGTTAAGTACAAGACTCAAGAGTACTGCCTGAAATCATACCCATCCAGAGAAGCCCGTTGGTCTTCCCTTCGCTTCAAACTCTGTACCCTCAGCACCAATCTGTCTCTTCATCTTCTCACCTTTTTCTCCTTCTGGATCTATAAGTGAAAAATGAGTCCTTATAATTTAAACTTCAGAAATAAGATCCGTCTCAACTCCACAATAACAAATCTCATGCAGATTAAATTAAAAAAATCAACGGCAGTAGCATCCAATCTAACTAGTGTTAAACGATCACCTCATCTGAATATTTAGCACTGGAGAGAAAAATCATTTAAATATGTTTATCATTCATTTCAACTTTAGGAATGTGAAAAGTATTTAGTATACATTTAGGACGGAAATCAATGTTCTTTCTGCAATTCTTTGTTTATATGATTTGCGCTCGTTCAGAATTATTTACCATGCAATATATATACATCTCAATTTTCAAAATCTAAAGGGAACAGATGCGTTTTTCGTTTTGTATGGATCTTGATGCGGAAACAATAGTATGTTAATGATATATTTTATTTTTGAATGAAAATTACAGTTGTATTTTTCTTATAGTTGTTTAAAATTGTTAGCGATGGCATATCAATACATTGAGGAAGAACATGCATACAAAACTAGGATCAGAAACAAAGAGTTGAGGTAGTAGGTGGTAATAACCTGTGAGCAAAAATCGTTCCGACTCTGGATGCGCGCGGACCTTCTTGGAAGTCGCATCCTGTTCCAGCTCACTGTGGAAAATATACACATATACATCATATACTTATGCATATGATACTGGGGACATCTTATACAATTAGCACTTCTTACAAACCATTGACACTAAATCAGTTTGTGATTTGTGACATTAATTTTCACAGAATCTAACCCTTGTTTGGTTTTGTTTTCATTCTCAATTTTCAAATTCAAGAGAAAAGATGTGTTTTTGGTAACGTATGGATCTTGATGCGAAAATAATAATGTGTTTGAATTAGTTTATCATATATTTTCTTTTTGAATGAAAATTAGAGTTGTATTTTCCTTTATTTGTTTAAAATTGTTAGCGATGGCATATTAATACATTAAGGGAGAACCTGCATGCAAAACGGATTCATATTTTCGCATTTTCCTAGACAAGATAAAATATACCCAATGTTTATTTTTGTGTTTTTATACCTTATCTGTGTGTTTTTCAACTTTCTATATAATAATATCTATATATTTATATATATATATATATATATATAAAATATACAAGAGACATGATTTGACAACAGTGATTTTTATCTCTCAAATCTCAACATCAAACCTACACCACTTAAAATATTTTAAATTACCTCAAAAACTAAATTTAAACATATCATCTATTTTTTAACACACATTTTACTTATCTTTTTTCTTTTCTCTCTATTTCCAAAACACAGAACAAAACATTCAAAACACTATGAAAGAGTTGAGACACTAGGTCGTAGTTACCTGTGAGCAAAAACCGTATTGCGGATACGCGGCTGACCTTCCTGGAAGTCGTACCCTGTACCAGCTTTTCCCAATATGACAAAAGGGACATGAGATATTAGTGAACGGTCCTCCTCCAATTGCATTTCTAAATGCCGACATTCGCTGATGAACAAGTATTCCAGTTTATGGAACTTTTTGAATTGAGCTTTGGAAATATAAAGTACGGGGCACCTATTAATTATTAACTTCCTGAGGCTATAGAAAGTACTCCCATATGAGTACAGAGTTTTTAGTTGAGGACAATCCTCAATAGCCAACTCCACTGGTGCGTTGAATGCTCGGGCCAACGTAATGTACTGTAAATTTTCACATTCTATGATATGTAGCTTTCGCAGGGAAGGTAAACCCAAATGTATAGCGGTGATGTTACTACAGTGTAAAATACCCAAATGTTCAACGGTCCTTAATTCCTCAATAATTGGAAAATATCCAGAATCCTTGAGGTAGAAGAGTATGAGTTTCTTGAGTGAACTCAACCTAATTAGAAATCTCATTCGAAACCATGCGAGTTCCACTTCTTTGATGAGAAGCGAGGCAAGTGATTGAAAGTTAGACAAGGAATAAAAGATGCGACTATTGGTATTCCAGATAATCAAGTTGGGTAGAGAGGGAAGAGATGGCAACACTTCAAGTTGAGGACAACCTTCAATGGTCAGTGTTTTCAGGCTACGGAATGCAGACCCACCAGAAACCTTAGGAAGTGACCACCTCGACAACCTGGGCATATCATAAAGCCCAAGTTGTTCTAGTGACAGAAAAACATCAGCTGATCCATATCCGTAGAATTCTGGTCCAATGTTCTTAATGTTCATCATACCTCTCAGCTGCAGCTCAACGAGGAACTTTAGTGCACCCAGTGATGGCAGTTCCTCGCATCCACAATCATTAATTGAAATCTTGGTCAGATTAGACATGCATGCCATCCAATTAGGAAATTTAGTGCCCATATATCCTGTTAACTCAAGAACTTTAAGTTGTTCATTTGGTTGCAAGTATTCCAATATCTTGAAACAGTTTTCAGAATTGCGACTCCAGGATAATCCCAAATGGTGAAGATTCTTTCGATCTAGCCTTGCATTTTCAGCTTCTCTAATCCCGCTTACATTCTCAAGATTTCTGATCTCTAATCTGCCCCTGAGCTGGTCTAACCACTTAAGTTCTCCTAAGCGAGCACAATCATCATCTTTGCCCAAAACAAACAGTGGCATCAAATTAAGAGATATAAGGAGGCCAATTCCAGATGGCAAGGCAAGCAAGGAATCACACAGCAAAATATCTAAATGTCGCAGACGCATCAGATCACACATTCCCTTAGGTAAAATTTTGAGCAAATGACACCATGATAGATCTAGTGTTTGTAATCTGGAAAGGTTTGTGATAGAATCTGGTAGTTTTTCAATGAACGTATGAGAGAGATTCAGGTACTTGAGTTCCTTTAATGCAAATATATCATCTGACAAATTTTGAATGCTGCTGCAACTCAGATCAAGTGATTCCAAATTCTTGAATTCAAGAAGTGAACCATCTAGAGTGCCTCCCAAATATATAGTAGGTGCTAAGATAAGAGTTCCCAGGTGCTTTGTATCATACTCCCCGGCTGCTGGTAAAAGGAGGGAGAGTTGACCGGCATCTTCATCAATCGCACCAACTACCCCTAGCTTCCTTTTGCAGATAACTCTAGCAACATCCTTTGCTATATCATGGATCAATCCAGGAATCTGGAACTCCACAGTATCACCATATTCATTGCGAGTCATATACATGAAAAATGACCTGCAGAGCAACTGATGGAAGTAAGCAGCACCAATATCCTCCGGGTTATTGTTTCCTGGAGATGGCTTCACAAGGCCAACAGCCATCCACATCTTAATGATCTTCTCTTTGTTAAATGCATACCCCTCGGGGAATATTGCGCAGTATGCAAAGCATTGCAATAAATGCTGAGGAAGAGCCCAAAGAGTCAGCAAAACTACAATTGATGCAGCCCCAGAAGGCATTATCTTATCATCTGACAGATTTATAGAGCAAATCATGTCACAAAGCTCCTTTTCATATCTCATCAAGCTTCCCACAAGTTTTAACAAAAGGGGAACACCCTGGCAAAGGGCTGCAAGATTTCCAGCCAGGGGATTCTCTACGTCTTCTGAGGAATCAAATGCGAGATCTCTACACAGAGACCAACCAGCATGCTCAGATAGTCCTCTCAACTCAATTGGTTTTCCGCCCATAATTTTTCCAACATCATAGCTATGGCTTGTAACTAAAACCTTTGACCCCAGACCCACAACATTAAACCATTTCTGGTTCATGTGTAGCCAGGAACCTTCGGCCATGGAATGTATTTCATCAAACACAAATAAACACGTTTGCCATTTTAAAGTGTCTCTTACCATTTCATCCAAGTCCTCCAAGTCATCCAGCGGGCATGAAATACCAGTGGCAGATTTTAGGATTTCTTGAGCAATATGCTGCAGCCTGATTCCCCGCCCGGCCACTTTCACCCAGGCTCGCACTTCAAACTGCTTCTTCACAACTTCTTCCTCGAAAACTAGTTGAGCAAGTGTTGTCTTTCCGATTCCAGGGATGCCAATAATGGGGATTACAGAAAGCTGAATCTGTTCCAATTTTTTGTCCAACAATTTGGACAAAAGCATCTCCTTCTCATAATCCCTCCCGAAAACTTTCTCGGTTTTAAGAATCGGCAAGATCTCATGCTCGACTTTCGATTCTATTCCAGAAGCGCCAACTGCCGCATGATGTCCTGCTCTCTCCTCAAAAACAAACCGCAGCAAATCATCATCAATTCTTGATTCCTTCCTACTCCACAACAAATGGAGGAACGAGCTTGCAGTTGCAGAAGTTTGCATATCTTGACAGGTGTTGGGTTGTAGGATTGGGTGTGTGAACTTTCACAGAGATAGAGAGAGAGATGTACGAGGGAGATAACTTCTGCCTCTCTAGTCTCTATTAATCAACAGCCTAAACAAGTCAACTTTGGGAACAACCACTCCGTTCCGACTTCATCAACAGCCTAAACAAGTCAACTCTTGGGAACGACCACTTCCTTCCGAACAAGTCGTATAAAAAAAACCATACTGTGACACGATGAAAAAAAAAGTATTAAAAAAAATAAATTATAATTATAAATTATAGTAAATGTGTAAAAGAAAGGTGAAAGGGAAACATGGACCAGTGAGTAGTTAAAGAAAAAAAATAAAATAAAATTGTGAGATTATTAAAAAGTATTTGAAATAGTAATCCATCAATTTTTTTAAGGGGAAAAAATAAAATAAAGAATAAATTTAAATATTTAAAAATTGGTACGGCAAAAAATTTATTTTAGTATAGATAATATAGATAGTATAGATATAAATTTTCTTTTTTTATTCCTGTTTAAGGGAAATATTTTATTTTCAAATCCATTTAATTAAAAGGTGTTCATATATAATCCCATACTTTACAAATTCCGTATATTTGGTCTCAACATTCAAAATTTTATGAACTCTGGTCCTCTTTCAAATATTCGGATAATAAAGTTGCGATTGACACACACACACACACACACACACACATATATATATATATATAGCAGAATAATAGTGAACTAAAATAGTTTAATTTTGATCAAATACCTTTTTATGGTGTTTTTAAAATTTTTAATTATTAAGAAAAATTTTCATTGGTTAGAAACATTATTTATTCAAATATTTTAAATATTTATAATGTATTTATCCAAATTTTATTTTCAAGATTTTAGTTATTATATTTAATTATATGAAAATCTTATTGCTAAAAATATCTACTTTATATTTATTCAAAATCTTATGTCCAATAAATTTTATTTTATAGTTTATTGGTTAATTTAACTTGTTATCTATATCTACATGTATAGTTTATGCGTGCGTTTTTAGCACGAGTCCGATAGACTTGAACTTGAGCGATGGGTCCGGACTGACTAAAAAAAGAGTTTGAAAGAAAAAGACCTGCAAGCAAAATATTAGCATTCTAACACCTAAGTTAGTATTGGATTTGAAGAATAATAATTTGAAATAATGAAACGTATTAAGAGAATAAAGCGTGATGATGAAAAACTAAAGCAAAATCGTGTTTGACAGTGCAGTATGAATGTAGCAGAGTGATAGCCAACTTTCAGCCTGTTGAAGGTATCCCCTGCCTGGGAATAAGATCTCTATTTATAAAGGAGTGTCCTCTTTCGTCGAGGAATTGATCGTGCTTTCTATTCCTGGGGTAAACAGATAAAATTAGTCGAGATAAGACATTATTAGACCTTATCTTTTAGTGATTTTGCTGTTAGAGCCATTATTTAGGTGAGGAAGAGAATCCATGTCTGATGAGGACTCCTGGCATAAGGGTATTCGTGGAAGGTCCAAGTGCATGCCACATAGGCTTCAAAGAGGGACGTGTATATGGAGGCTGAGCCGGTTGTCAGTATTTGGGCCATAATATTGAGCTGTGTTGAGTGGGCCTCCTCCACCCGAGCGACCGTATTTATGGAAGGAGGACTTGGGCCTTCCCGCTCGTTTTTGGGCCATAACTCTTTGGGCCGCACCCATTATCTAATCCCCTTTACTCTAAGGAGGAGGGGTGCCCTCAACTCCTTTTTAGAGAGGGATCCTTGTCTTCTTTGATCGGGAGGGGGATTCCTCTACACACTGAGAAGGGATCCCTTGAAATGACTTCCTTCTTTATTTTCTCTTTTCTACCTGTGAGTATCTTTTTTATGCCTGTGATTGACGAGCATTGATAACTGCCCTACCACGCGCGGGTGCGGTTACAAAACTGCCCCATTATAGACGGTTACCGTGGTGTATCCTTAACTCCTCCACCACGTCTTTAAATAGGTATTGTTGCCTTGTTTCTTCTTCTTCCCTTTTTCTTGAAGCATCAAGGGTTTCACCTCCAAAAACTATGTAAGTATCTTACTCCTTTCTCATTTTATTTTTTGAGTATTTTCCATTCAAAAACATGTCTCCTCCGGCGAGTCAGTTCGTTTTGTGGCTAAGATTTTTGCAGATGTGATCCCTTAGAGGCCACTTCAAGGGAGATAGGCGGTTTCCCACCCATTTTATTTTTTGAGTATTTTCCATTCAAAAACATGTCTCCTCCGGCGAGTCAGTTCGTTTTGTGGCTAAGATTTTTGCAGGAGAAGGTTTTCCCCTGGGGAGGAAGAGAGGGAGATCTCCCCTTCACCTTTGGAGTGGGGGTCTTCTATTCTCAAAATTTCAAGGATAGACCAACTGATACGAGAATATCATGTCCCTCCTGCCTTCATCATCTATACCCCCCTGTTCTAGGATTCGTCCTCACCTTCTTCCTCCCAACTGTTTATGCTTTTCTTGGCATAGTGAAAATTAGGTTTACATTTTCCTATTCCCTCCTTCTCCTATCATATCACCTTCTACATAAAAATTAGATTTCCTATAATAGGAGGAGTGGGGAAAGTTGAGGGGACCAGCTCTAGTTCCACAAATGCTATATAGAGAAGGTCCGAAAGAACACAAGTGAGGTTTAGAAAACGTACCTATGGTGGAGTCTTGAAATAGACGAGAAGAACTCTACATTGATAGAGGAGAATATTTCGATCAAGGATGACCAACCGAGGTCCTCAACCTAAAATTTTACCCGTATCAAATATGTTAGTTTAAATGAAGGACAAAATGCATAAAAATCCCCCTATGTTTTAATAAATCTGCAAAAAAAAAAAAAAAATCCTCCTATTATGAGAATAGTCTAAAAGCTCTTATGTGTTTTGTAAAACTTAGCTCAATTGCCCCCTCTCTGTTAAATTCAACTAACGGTGTTAATTTTTTAGAAAATAACCGTTATACCCTTTCTTAATAAATATTATTTCTTATTTTGATGACCGTTGGATCTTTTTTTATCGAATATTGATCGTTAGATCTAATTAATTAATCTCAATCGTTAGATTTTTAAAAAAATAAAAGGTCCAGATTCAACAAATTATTTAACTTATATTATGTATAAATAATTTAAAATTTTAAAGATACATTATTATTATATATTGAAAAAAAAAAAAAAACTCACCCACCCCTTACCCCCGACTCACCCCCACCATCTCGTGGCTAGCGCCGAAAATTATTAAAACCCTCATATCTTCATAAAATTATTTAACAAATTGAGTGAGGTTGGTCTCGTTAGAATCGTTTTGAAGAGACGAGTCTGATGGTGGTGGTTTGAGATCGAGATTCGATCGAACGGAGACGAATTGACGGCAAACATGTTCGACCTTCGTGGCTTGAGCCCACTCTCTCTAATTGACGAAAACTCAAATCAAATTGAATAAAATGTTCGTCTTGAAGAGGATTCTAATAGTACCATTGGCCGTTGGAAATCTATCCGGACAACGCCGGAAATTTAAAGACAAGTTCCCGGCGAAATAGGGGCGAAATCGTAGTTTTTCTTTCTTTTTATGAATTTTTTAATTAATTTTAATTATATTAATTAAAATATGTTTTAGTTATTTAAGAATATTTTAAATAATTATAATAATTAAATATTTTGGCTAATTAATAATAATTATTGCAATTAAATATATATTTTAATTAATTAAAAATAATCTTAGATTTAATAATTAACAATTATAAAATTTTTGAATTTAAATATAATTTAATTTAATATTTAATATTAAATAAATTAAATATAACTTAATGTTTCAATTTAAATTTAATATTTATTTTTTAGGGTGAGAAATGGCAAAAGAATGACACAAAACAAGTCAAAATACCCTTTGTATGTTATATAGACCAATAGAGGGGTATTTTAGTTCAAAATGTCGATAAATATGAACGTAAATCGCAGAAAATGACTATCAAATGCAGTATCCGCGCGTCTCCTCACTTTCCGTTAATTGCTAACAAAATAAATTTTTTTTGTTGATTAAAACAAAATAAGCGGGAATTTTTAGCCTATTCTAAAACAAAAAAAATATTATTTAAAATATAAGAGTGTTTTATGCAATTTTTACGTGTAATAAATAATCTTCTTCCCCCATTTAAAACCCACAAAGAACGGCGAGTCCTCCACGTCTGTCTATATTATCAAAATTCAACTGCCAAAACACTGGTTTCTCTGTTCTCTTTGCTTCTCTCTCTTTGGACTTTACGTGTCTGCTGTCGGGGTTGTCTGGCCATGGAGGTACCGTTTCCCAGCTATCTCGGTGAGATTTTCTCTCATGTACTCCTGTTAAAATCAAAATTGGCCGATGCTTTGCTGAATGCCTTGTGATAATAGTCGTGCATGCCTTTTATTTTTATGTAATTTCTGATAGAATCTTTATGATTTTCGTTTTGGTCTTATCACTTTCCCCCGCAAGAAGTTTTTCTTCTAAAACCCAACTTAGACGGGGTGGAGCGTGCTTTTCGTGTAATTCTTGCGAGGTTAGGGTTCAATGTTTTTTTTTGGGAAATTGTTTTAGGGCTTAAACGTCCAAAATTAGGTCATGGGATCTGGCACCTCTACAATCACAACCATCTGAATCTGGCGGATCGGATACACTCTTAGAGCTCGTTTAATTTGTGTGGTTACATGTTTGGTTTCTATTTCTAAAGCCCGCTATTAGTAGTTAGCCTGCTTACGATAAGAATACGGGGTATAGTGTATCCCACCTCATAGGCTCCTACAATTTTCCATTGACTAGCAGGTTTGGGATAAATATGTTGGAAAAATTGCCCATCAATAAGGCACAAGAAGATTAAAAACACATTAATGCCTTTTCCCTCTCAAATTTTTGTGGGATTGAAAAGTATGTCGTGTATATATATATATATATATATATATATATAGTTTGTATGTTGGTATTTATTAAAACATAGTCACCCTTTTGAAAAATGCCATACATATACGTATTTATGAATTTGAATAAAAAGAATACTATACATATTATTTATAGTAATATTTCAATTCAAGAAACAACAAGGACTTTTATCTTTTGTGACTATTCACATACTGTGGGGTTTATACGAAAATAACTTTGAAAAAGTTACCTTTATTGGTTTTTATGCATTACCATGCTTAATAATCCCTTCAACCAAACACAAAATTGGATTGTTATATAGAGTATCACACATCACAATATGTCAAACCAAACAACAAATAATAGATGAAGGGATTAGTTATGTTCCATTTCCTATCCCACCCAATGTCTCAATCCTATCGTGCCTAATCCCATCACACCAACCAACTGAACTCTTAAGAAAGCTCATAATAAGACTATAAGAATAGCTCAACAGGGAGGAGATAGAGAAAGTAGAGCCTTTTCTACTCCTCTCTTTGTTCGGAATTGTAGGTTCCTTAGAGCTCAGTGGCTACGGGAACTCATTAGCTATAAGCTTAGAACTCATTAAATGCTAGCTTTCCAAGTCTTCAGCCGTGCCTACAACAACTAATGATATGTAGCATCCTTACTGAATTCCTTTCTATGTCGGAATGGTCGGGTGTGAAAGCTTCTTCATTTTTAAGTCCCAGTAGGAGGAGAAAAATCCTAATTAAGTGATTTTTTCTTTTAAATTCTTTTTGAACGTTGATGGTTTCCTATTTCTAGTCTTATATAACTGAAGATGGCCATTTTGGCGTTTTTAGTTGCCTGGTAGTATTCTAGTCTCGCAGTATCAATTTACTTTTTTCATGAACATAGGATGTAAAAGTTATGTGGTCTTATTTAGATGAGGGTGGAAAATATAAGGTTCCTTATTTTTTTTTGGTATAGAAAATTAGAAACTAATTGCTTCGATTGAGGGGGTTGCAGACAGTAATTGCATTAACTTTGAAGATAGTTACTGGAGTAAATCTAATAAAAAGATGGCTACCTTGTGATGGGGAGCTGCAACTTGCCAACTTAAAATATGAATCATATGCAATCATTGAGGAGGGAGTTATACTCCATATATTCTTAGCTCAAATTTTCTGCTCACAAAACCATGCTAGCTCCATTTTCTGGCCCCATATTTTTTCATTGTGCATTAGTGCGCTCTTGATTCGAATTCATAGAATTACGATTCAGAAACAAGAATCTAAACATAAAGTGTTTGTGTGATTTATCCAACAAAGTTCTTGCCCTGATTTTTGTTGAATTGAAATTGACTAGCATACCATTGATATCAAGTAGCACTCGAGGTGTGAACTGACTTTGGAGGAAAAGGTAGTTGGATTTTGGTCTAAAGGGGATAACTTCCATCATGTAAAGTTCAGGATAATCCTGTAAGAGTAAGAAAAACTAAATTCTGCTCAGAAAGTTGTGTGGATAAGGTCTTAATGTGTCCTTTCATCACAAAAATCTCATCCGAACTGCATTGGAGAAATTTTCTGATAATTCATTTTGAATCTCATTCAAAATTTGTTGCTTCAACTCAAAATGCTACTACGAATGCTAAACTTCCTTTTTATACGTTCTTTCTAGTTTATTCAACATTTTATCTAAAAAAATCCCTTGTAAAAGAAATTGCTAAAAGACTCCCTTGTGGGGAAAAAAAGGATGAAGAAAATTCCCCTCCCTTGAGGGGTGCATAATATGCGCTATTGTCATATCATTTTTAATCATTTTAGGTAGAGGATTACATTTATACCTCATTTT
>NC_026154.1:5117562-5190813 GCF_000512975.1 Sesamum indicum
CAGATAAATTTGTTGAAGTGTTCCCAACAGCTTTCAAGGCAACTAGTGTTAACTATGTTGAGGACTCTCAAAATGTAACAGAATTTATTGAAAAGCTTTTTAGTCGTTTATCCGTCCTACTTTTTCACATTGACAAACAGATGAACAAAGTACTTATGCAAGGGATCTATTTACCTAAGAAACTAAGCCAATGGGCAAAGGAGACAAGAGCATTGAAATGTCATGTGAGTGATCTCTTGCAACAGCAGCAGAACAGAAATGGTAACCCACCAAAATTGGACGATTTGAGAGAAGTGCGTGTCAAAATGATCAATCACTTAAAGAAATGTCCCTCCAAGGATGAATATATGTATGATAAACCAACCCCCTTCATTATATTGACACATGAATCAGGATTAGATAAATCAGGAACAATGTCGGAGCTGAAATACAAGACTGAACAGAAGTTTTACTCATATTCAGAAGGTAAGAAGATGGAACTTACACAGGAAAAAAACGAACAAACTGTGCATCCTTCAAAAGGTGAGGATGTCTTACAAGACCAAGATGCTGGGATGATATTTTCTTCTGCAGAGAAAGGCTTGCTAGCAGCTGATTTAAAGGAGAGAAATGATTCTGTCACTGTTGTGGAGAAACTAGGAAGTGAACTTATGCCCACTTCAGAAAGTATACAGGGTGGTGAAATCCTCATGGAAGGATCTCATGATGTGGATGATCAAGTGATTTATGCAATCCATCCAGACTCGACTTCTACATCTGTTTCAAAAGCCCCAAGTGAAATTAGAGAAGAGGGTGTAAATTTCAGGGACACGGAAACAAAGATGTCTAGCACTATGAGTGGTTTTCATTCACAGCAAGAAAGTAGTAGATTGTCTATGGTGATTCAGGAAGTGCATGAGATGCCCCTGACAGGAGCAGAGAATTTACCTGAAGAGCAAATAAAATCTATTTCCAGTTCTTCTAAGGCTGAAAGTAGCAAAGAAAATATTCCAAGCCCCATATCTAATATATATAATGAGAATACTTCTGAATTCACTGGCGAGATGTCCGAATTTGCGGACATGAAATCAAAGATGTTGCACCCCTCCTCTTCACAAGAAATACTGAAGGAAGATTATTCTATCATTTTGGAGGGCAGTCATATAAAACTTAAACTGGATGAGCATACTATCTTGATTGGGGATCATCCATCATCAGGACCACTTGAAAGATCCCAGGTTACTTGTGTGAGAAACTTGTTGGAGCAAGATTTACGTGAGCTAGCTGAGACACCAGGCTACTCGAATTCTTTGCTTTTGTTCCTCCAAAGAAACAGAAACTTAACTCTTGTTCATTCCTCATTTTTTAACAGCATGCCTGACCTTCATTTTCTGGACTTATCTGATACTAGAATCAGGACCTTGCCCAGTTCACTTTTCAAGCTTTCAGAACTTAAGGTGATCATGTTGAGAAACTGTGTTTCTCTTGATAACCTTCCAACTGATATTGGAAATCTCAACCATTTGGAAGTGCTTGATCTTTCAGGCACTGAACTTTACTACCTTCCAGATGAAATAGGTAAACTTAAAGGCTTAAAGCATCTTCATCTATCATTTTATGGACCTGATGATGAAAGTGAATATGCCCATTTGCCATTGAAACTGATCTCTCCCGGTGTGTTATCACACCTTGAGGCACTACAAGCACTGGGCATTGTCGTGCACCCTGAGGATCACAGATGGAGAAAAAGTGCTGCAGACATAATGAATGATATTGCTGGGTTGGAGATGTTGACTTATCTTCAATTTTATTTTCCAGAAGTAGAAATTTTTCAAGACTTTATTCGAAAAAGCTCCTGTTGGAAGGGCCACATATTGAGGAAGTTCAAGTTTATTGTCGGCCATAATGTGAAGCGAATTGTATCACGAGTCCCAGAAGAAGTGGAATCAGCATTCGATCAAGGAGGTCGGTGCTTGAGATTTGTGAATGGTGATCATGTGCCCAAAGTGATTGAAGGTGTACTTTTGCATGTTAGGGCATTCTACTTGGATCATCATAGTAAAATCCAAAGCTTGTCAGAATTTGACATTTCTAATTTCAAGGCATTACAGTTTTGTGTTTTGAGAGAGTGTCCCAAACTTAAGATGATTTTGGATGATAAAGCAACTGAAGGTGAATTTCCGTCTCTAGAACATTTGGGAGTCTACTATTTGTGGGAACTGGAATGTATTTGGAAGTTACCTTCACCTCCGCAAAGCTTGCAGGCGCTCAAATATCTAACAGTTAGCACCTGCCCGAAGCTGCGTTTTATACTTTGGGAATCTATGCTTCAGTGTCTTTGCAACTTGGAGAAACTTGTTGTGGACGATTGTGAATCTGTCGAAAAAATAATTAAAGAGGAAAAAGAGACAGCCAATTATGGTGCTACTGTTCTTCCTAGATTAAGAAAAGTGGTACTTCGCTACTTACCTGAGTTGGTTAGTCTTGGAAATGGCCTGTGTATTTCAGAAGAAAACATCAGTTCTTATGGTTGTCCTAAGTTAGTATTGAATTCTCAGCCAAAAGAAAAACCAAGAGTAAAGCATAGAAAGTTTCTGAGTGCTTTGAGGTTTCGATGTTATTGAATTACCGTTCACAAGGACAAGTCCATTCATATCTGAAGTCCATGGAAGGATACAATCAGAAATACATGACATTCACTTAGCTGCATTTCAGGAATTGTGGGGTGGGCATCAGTCTTGTAAAATCCTTCAGCAATCAGTGTGTTGTATTTGTAAATTGTAAATATGTTCGTTTCTTAGTTTTCTGCCAGTACAGTTTAACTTGAACTATATTGCTCAAGGAGAAAAGAGTGTAATTATCTGAAAATGCAGTTTTACAATTAACACCACATTAAGAAGTACAAGAATTGTTTTGGCAATGGCAAATTCTGAAATCTGAGTCTGAACCAAGTTTAGTTTTTTAATCCCATCTTTTGAAGCTATTTTTGTCTTCCATAGATGTACATTAGTGTTCATGCTTGAAAGATAATTGTATCTCAGGTTGCATTTGTATTCTGTTGTAACGGATGTTTTCAGTAGATGTGTAGGCATTTTTGTTGCCTTTTGTAAGATTATATAATCTATACTTTTGGGAGGTGTATGTGTAATTTAACAAAAAGTAGTGGTGGTTTGTGTAAATAATTTTGTCATTTTTGGTAATGTATGTATAATTATCCAAAATATGAGCGATCTCTATAAACAAGCTATAGATTACAGATTGTACATGTTCTGTCTCTAAATAAGAATTAGTTAAAAGAACTAAATTTTATCAAAGCAGAACAATAATGGTTTCTTAATAAAAAAATTAAAACTTCATTCTATGCAATATTGGTCGAAAGTAGCAACAAAATAGCCGATGGAGATACGATTCTCCAACATGATTATAGTGAGCATTCCTAGCGAGAAAATTGTTAGGAATGACTAATATATCCGTTAGATTAGGATTGGATAACTCCAATTGATTTTATCTACTTAGTTAATTAAGGATTAGATAAGTCCATTTGATTTTATCTACTTAGTTAATTAAGGATTGGATAAGTTCAATTGATCTTATCTACTTAGTCTTGGCACTATAAATAGGCATGAGTTCTCCTTCATTTAGACACCACAAAAAAAACTTGAGAAACTCTCCTCTTCTAGCTCGTTTCTCTTCTTTCATTTCTGAGTTTATATTTCGTTCGTTGTTCCAAGCTTTCTTCCACGAGTGCGCGTGTAAGAAAGTAATAGCTGTGTTAACCTTGGGGAGCGATCGGTTTATACTATCTGCACCACGGTAGTACCGAAATTTCGTTTTCAAGGCAGTAGTTTTCCACGGCACAGTCTTTCATTTTTCCAACAAAAATGAGCTAAAAGCATAAAAGTATTTGGTATTCGTAATTTGCTGAATTACTTAGAAAATGAATAATATAATCTAAAATATAAATAAATAAATAAATTTTAAAGTTAATTTGTTGGGAACAATTTTAAATATTTTTTTAAAAAATTGATTTACTTCGGCCCTGTAAAATTTAAAACGAATGGCGCATAAGTAAGATATAAATATGTACTAATCCAAACATTCAAAACAAAAAAAATAATAAAAGTAAATACTAGAATATTCCACAAAAGAATCACAATTTTATTAGAGAAGTCCATTGAAAATTTGAAAGTGCGTGATTTCGATTTTGTTTTTAATATTAGTATTAGATTAAATTCTTTTTATTTTTACTTTTACTTTTATTTCTTTTTCCTCATAGTATAATGGAGGTAAAATAATACTAATAAATGCAATTTAGGTTTAAATTGCAATGACAATATGTGCTATTTTAAACAAAAAAGTAACAATTTGATTAAAGTAAATAAAGTACTGTGAGGTTATACTAAATAATATGAAATACAAATATGCAATTCGAAACCAAACACACTATATTTGCACCTGTCGCAAATAATAATATTATACGCCAAAAACTAATAAAGTTGAAAAAGAGTATACACATTAGAATTTATCAAGAATAGTGAAAAAATTGTAGGATGTCACAAAAGTAAATTAATTATTAATAATAAAAAATATCCACAAATAAAGCCCTAATTTTTATATAAAAACTAAAAAATACGGGACTTTGTTAATTTTATTTTAATATTGAATCTTTTATATATTATATTTTACTTTTGTATTAATTTGTAATGGATGTTGAATACATCAAAAATATTAATCACTGGAAGCGGGGGCCCTCTTTGAAAATTTTGGAGTCTGGGTCCATCCAACGCTACCCCCCAACATATGGTCCCTCATGAGTTTATTGAACATGATGTTCTCTGCAAACAAACAAAGAAATTAATAATTCAAGAAAGTACAAGAAAGATGATGCAACAACAAACAAAAACAAAGAAATACCCAAATAACCTCTTAAAGGTTCTGTTTGAGGGACCAAGTCAAAGTGCCCTTGGCCCCTCGTTAATGAGGGACCGATAGTTATAAGGGGATGCATTCAACTTAGCCAGCAAGGAGGACAAAGCTGCAGTTCTTGGCCCTACTTGTATAAAGGGTGGGGGCTCTTGGATCAACTGTATGGGGAAAGACCAAGCACGAGGAGGGAGGACATAAAAGTAGCTATTTTTCTAATATTTAGGAGGATGAAGAAGCGATAAGAAGGATACCCCCTTTCGGGGAACAAACAGAAAAAACCTTTTTTAGTCCGCTTAAGGTGATAACACTTAGCGAAGACGTGTGCGTGACAACATGACCATTAAAACAAAAAACTATAAAAAAAATCCAGCTTAAATTTTCAAGGAGTTGGGACCTAATTGGTTCAGAGGAATCTGAAAAAGACAGGCAACTTCAGAATACAATAGGAGAACAGGGAAACGCAAACCTCAGTGTAGCTTTGCAGTGAAGAAACATAAATAATTAGGAGGATGATGGAAAGGATGACTGATCGAGGAAGGAGTATATACAACGAAAGAAGGGGGGGACGTGAAAAATTCTTGTAACAACTGGTCTATGGAGGAGGTTTTTAGAGTAGAGAACCCCTAGTCTATCGGTGACTGGGGAACCCTCTCCTTTTCCTCCTCTTCCTAGAGAGACCTCCTCTCTTTTTCCCTAGGAGGAGATCTAGACACCTTGTCCTCCACAAAGGAAGACCCAGTCATCCTTTCCTCTTCTACCGGGGACCTTGGTTCTCTCTCTTTTTCAGGGGAAGAACCCTTACCCTCGTTCTGTCTTATCTCCTCATTAGTTTCCTCATATATCAGACGCCTGAAAGCAGTTGTGGCTTGTCTCAGGCTCCTCCTTTAGCCCCTGGCGAAGCGAGGTAAGACAGGGTTTGTCTTCCTGGAGGTAGCTTAAGAGGGACCATTGCTCAAAAAGGTTTTTTTTTTAGAAAATGCACAGATTCACTAGAAGAAGACATTTGAAAAGAAGACGAACCCTAAGGAGAAGGGAGAAGAATACTTACAAGAAGATGAAGAAAGAAAACCCTTGTGCTTCAAAAGAGAACTTTTGAAAGAAGAGGATAGAAGAAGATCGTGATTAGCCAAAGATAATGGCTGAAGAAGTTAACCCCATGTTCCTCTAGTAACTGCTTGGATGAGAGCAGTTACCACCCGCGTGGGAGGATGGGTTACCAGACGTGGCTTCAGTGGTTGCCCAAGAGACGTTGCCCTTGCTATAATTACGGTTATCAAATCAACCTGACAAAAGCAGAGATACACTTTTCCAAAAACTACAGAAGGCGGCAAAGAGGAATAGGTACCAGGGAGAACGGATCCCTTCTTCCCACGCTACAACCGCTCCTACACTAAGGAGTTAAGAGGCATCCACCCTGCTTAGAGGGAGAGAACTGAATGATGTGCATGGCCCAAAAGCACTTGGCCCAATAAGAAATTCACAGCCCAAGTCAGGCCCATTAGCCCATGATGAGGGCAGCCTGTTGGAAGATTATCAAGTTCGGCCCAAGAGGAAAGCCCATTACATTGAGTTCGGCCTAAAAGGAAAGCCCAGTATACCAAGCTCGACTTAAGAAAGAAGCTCCGTACAAAGCTTACTGGACACAGGCCTACCTTCCAAGAGATTCTGGACTCTTTGACCTAGAAGGACTCATCGCAGAATAGGAGTCCTCACGTAAAATGAGTCCTCCTCCAATTAAAAATATGCTGATCAAGCTAGAGATAAGATGAAATCGTACCTTACCCACAATCTTCCGCCTTTTTTCTCGGGGATGCAAGTCATGTACGTAGTCCCCACGAAGGGGGACTCATTCTCTATAAATACAGGCAACACCCCTCAACAAGGACCCCCCTTCAAGAATCTGAAAATTATCTTGCTATTTCGTTGCCACTCTCAACTCGTACTTTCACCATATTTTGCTTACGAAATTCTTATTTTTATCTCAATTTCTCTTACAATTTATTTCTTCAATTATTTGGTCTTAAATCCGAAACTAACTTGAGCGTCAGAGAGATAACGTGTTGTTTTGCAGGTCCGATTTCTCAAGCTATTTTGTTCAATCAACCCAAGTCCATTGTTGGGATCCAAGATCGTTGGGCCTGTTTTAAAATCGCACGCATCAGGTATTATAATTTTTGTATTTATTCTTAGTATTTACTTGAACTTAAATTTTTATTTTTGAATTATCTTTTTTGTGCTCATGTTTCATGGATTGATTTGTTTGCCTAATTAATTCATGATTTTTCTATTTAAATATTCACATTTAGTTAAAATATTATTTTATTTTTAAGTTTTTAATTTTATTTCAATCTAATAGTCGTGATATCTTTACTAAATCATTAAATGAATATATATTTTTATTTAACAATAGTTCATCAACATATGTGTTTTTAAATTCAGTGAGAAAAAGTTGACTGTTAATCTTCCATTTTTCCCCTCTGGTTTAGATGTGAAGATACGGTCATAAACTATTTGCTTAAATTAATTTATATATTTTATTTAGATTAAGGTTTTTCGATATTTTTCCTCATCCATTTCAGTTTTTAGAAATGTTTATTTGTAATTTCATATTAATTTTTCAATCAGTATATTTTTTTCAAAATATATATAGATATTGTCACTATCTACTTATTTCTTAATATTTTTAAGTTTTCTTGATTATACTTTATATATTTTTTTCTTGATTGTTCTCTTGGACGTGATAAGCTTTTTGCTTTAATTAATTTTTTTTTTTGTGACAATTCTACTTAAAAGGAGAAATTGATTTATTTATCCCCATTCAATTATTTTGTATTTAGTGTTGTTAAATAATTTTACTTTTATATCTTACCATTAGTTTACCTTTTTTTTTTTTTTCTTCAATGCTTTAATTTGTGAGGGTAGGCATATATATTTTTATTTGAATCTTCAAAAAGTAAATAGAATTGATAAGAAGATAAAATAAAATTATGGGTAATTAATGCTTTCAATAATAAGGGAAGAGGAGTGAGTACTTTACCATAGAAAACTCGACCAAAAAAGTTATTCATTGAAAATTTTGATTGTTTTACAATATCTATGATAGTTAATTAATGAGTGTGAACCCAATTATGTATTATAAGTTATTAGTATATATATATTGATTTTATATATTATTGATGCATTAAAAAAATGTACGGGTCCAATTGATATAGATTATACTCAAAGATTGGGTTGAAGCGAATACAAATTTTGGAGAAAAACAATCGTAAGAAATAAAATATAATGAGAAATCGTGATAGGTAATCAATTTCGTGGAAAAAATCGTGTTAAGAGTACAATTCAAATACAAAAGCAAAATTAGAGAGTGATTTTTCAAATTCTGGAAGGAGTCCCTGTAAAGGATTGAAGTGTCCCTACTGGTGGACTGAAGGTACCCCCTCTTGGTGGACTGAAGTTGTCTTTGTTAAGAGGTGCTAAAATGAGAAATTGTAATAAAAATTAGGATTTCGTGAGTAAAATATGGTCAAAACACGAATTGAGAGTTGCAGAGAAATAGCAAGATGGTTTCTAGCTTCTTGAAGGTCTCTGTTGGGGGATGCTGCCTGTATTTCTAGAAAAAGAGTCCCTCTTTGTAGGAACTCTGTAGGGAGCTGCATGTTCGATAAAGAAGGCGAAAATGGGGATAAGGCACGATCTTATCTCTTCCTTGACTTGAGCAGCACGTCTTCGGTTGTTGGAGGACTCTCTCCATGCGATGACTCTTATTCTACAAGGAGTCCTTCTAGGTCAAGGAATCCAGCTTCCTGAGGGTGCTTCCTTCCCCCAAGCCTGGGCTTGGAAGGTAGGTTTAAGGTCCAACAAGCCTCGTACCAAGCCTCCTTCTTTGGCCGAACTAGGCTTCCCTCTTGGGCAGAGCCTGGTGCACTGGATCTCCCTCTTGGGCCCAAGGGCCAAATGAGAGGGGATGCCTTCAACTTTCTTCCTTTGTCAATCTGTTCTTTCTTTTTTAAGGCACAAGGCTGACTATTAAGTGTTTTTGGGCATCTCATGATTGTGGGCCTCTCATTACTTAGGCCTCCTAGGATGTTACCGGCATCTCATTTCTTTCTTCTTTTTGGATCGTTGGGACCTCTTTGACCAACATATTTTTATGCACATCAATAACCCCTCACCCTAATAAGTGGAGATTTTGACACTTATTAGAGTAGAAATCTTCAGAGATGGGGTCCGAAGGATGAACTTTTTTTTTCTCCTTCTTTTATTTTTGAATTCCTATAAAGAATGTTAGTAGTATAAGGATGCTTAGAATAAGAAGAGAGCTTATTTCGCACCTGTATGGAGCAGGAAGGGTGCCTCCATGGAGGAGGTTTAACGGGTGCCTTTTGTGTCTACTCCGGTGTAGGGCTTTATTTTTCTACAAGAGAATGTTCAATGACAAAAAGACATGTATATATTATAAATAGATCTTGCACGAAGCAAACTTATTGTGTCTCCTCGGAGGAAGGCTTATTTTTTAGAGGGGCCTTCTTAGAGCAAGACTTCAAAACCTCACTGGAGGAAGAATAAGGTGTTCACTGGAAATAGAGCTTAAATGCCTCCGCTGAGGAGGGCTCAAGTGCCTGCACAGGATAGTGCTTACAAGTCCCTCAAAAAAGGACCTAAGTGCTTGCCCGAAAGAGGGCTGGGGTGCCTATGTGGGAAACACAGGGTTTTTAATGAGAGGAATGTCTTCGTCGTGAAGTCATTACAAGCAAATGTATGTTACACATTGAAGGGTAATAAATCTCCAAAATTATTAAAAAAAATACTTCTTGAGCGAAGTTGGTATGTAAAGATTTATTTGCTGAGAATGATGCTTGCTTAAGGGCAGGGCTTATTCTTAGAAGGCGTTCGGGAGCAATAGGTCCACGTCCTCTTGTTCCTTGCATTTTTCACCAAGGACAACATTCTTGTACTCCCTAGCCTCATCCAAGTTGATGTATTTTTCAACTAGCGCTAGGAGATTGTAAAAATTGTGACGAGGCTTCTTACTTACAGATTTAAAGAAATCTCCATCTTGTAATCCCTGCGTTAAAACACAAATTAGGGTATTAGATGTTGCAGTAGGGACCTCTAGGTGCTCTTGCAGATCCGTGGTTCCCTTGTGCTCTGGTAGGTTGGGCTTTTTCCAGTTGAGGGGAGTTTGTCTGTCATGATCTCCTCACTGAAGGGGATACCCTGCTGCTTCTTCAAGGGCGTTCGTACGATTTGGTACTGGACGTCTTAGAGGCCTTTTTGTAGGCATTCCAGACGTGCGATCTACTGAGGAGGGTCATCCAGCTGGATTTGTGCAGGGGATTCCTTGGTCTTTTGTGATCGGTAGTGTAGGGGCAGGGGATACACTTTGACTTCCTTCCTTAGGGGCATCCTCGTCGAATGGAGTTACTGCATGGGTTGGGATTAGTGTCGCTATTTGCTCCCGTATGGCTACCGTGATCATCTGTTGTATGGTCCATAGGAGTTTTAGGGGGAGCACCCCTGAGGGGGTGTCTGAAGAGGGACTATGGTGTGGAGGCTCAGTTAACGGGTCAACAGGTCTGGAGGGTCCTAGAACCATCGCTCCACTAGCGGGGGCTGCCCCGCTGATGGGGGATACCCTGCTGGCAGTTGCCAGGGGGTTCCTGCAACAGACTTGCAAAGTCTGATTATTGCTAGGTACCTCCACAACCTTTTGTTTGCTTGTGGGATTGCTGAGATTTTCTATGGTAACTCACATCTTTAACTCAAGTTCACAGACACCACCAATGATGCGTTCAAAAAATGCACGGGTCTAATTGATATGTACTATGCTCAAAGCTTGGGTCGAAGCAAATGCAAATCCTAAAGGGGGACTTGCAAAAAAGGCGTTAGTACTCCAATGCCCAAGTTAGTATCGACTTCAGGAGAAAAATAATCGTAAGAAATAAAATATAATAAAAAATCGTGATAGATTAAGCAATTTCGTGAGAGAAATCGTGCTCAGAGTGAAATTTGATTGTTAAAGCAAGAATACAGAGTGATTTTTCAGATTTTAAAGGGAGTCCCTGTATAGGGATCGAAGGTGTTCCTGTGCTAAACTAAAGGTGTCCCTCTGGTAGACCAAAGGCGTCCTTGTTGAGGAGTGCTGAAATGAGAAATTAAAATAAGAATAAGGATTTCGTGAGTAAAATATGGTAAAAGCTCGAGTTGAAGATCTGTCTGTTGGGGGATGCTGCCTGTATTTATAGAGAATGAGTCCTTCTTCGCATAAACTCTGTAGAGAGCTGCATGTCTGAGAAAGAAGGCGAAAATAGGCACGATCTTATTTTCTCCTTGACTTGAACAGCACCACTTTAGTTGGAGGAGGACTCCCTCTATGCGAGGACTCTTGTTCTGCAAGAAGTCTTTCTAGGTCAAGGAGTCCAACTTCTTAAGGGTGCCTCCCTTCCCCTAGGGCTGGGCTTGGAAGGTAGGTTTAAGGTCCGGCAAGCCTCGTACTAAGTCTCAAGAACTGAACTAGGCTTCCCTCTTGGGCTGAGCTTGGTGCATTGAGCTTCCCTCTTGGCCCGAGCCTAGTGTATTGGGCTTCCCTCTTAGGCCAAATGAGAGGTGGATCCCTTCAACCTCCTTCCTTTGTCAATTTGTTTTTTGGGGGGCAGCCGCCAAGGCCGACTATTGAGTGTTCTTGAGCCTCTCATGACTTAGGCTTTCTAGGATGTTGGGGGCCTCTTGTTTCTTTCTTCTTTTTGGATCGTTCAGGCCTCTTAGGCCAGTCTATTTTTATACACATCAATTATGTTCATAGCATTTCGAATTTTTAATTTGTCAGGGATAACATGCAATATTAAATCAGGTAATAATAAATTAATGATTAACCTTTAGCAAAAAATGTGAAGAAAAATATAGATCTTCTAGGTAATAATAAATTAATTTGGGAGGGATAATATACAATATTTAATCAGGTGAAATACACTTTTCCCCCTTGAATAATTCTTGATGTAACATATATTCTCTAAAATTAAAAAATATACTTACCCCCTACAATTAAATTTTTGGTCAAGATTACCCTTATGTAATATATATATATATAGTTCAAAAAATTTCTTTTTCTAACATTTTATTTTAATTTTAATTAAAATTTTCTTAATTGAAAAAAATATCTTTTAATTATAATAATTACTGCGTGCAATTTTAGCACGGGTCCAAGATATTTGAGTCTTAATATCGAATTTGAGCTAGTTGAATGAAAGCTTTTGAAAAAGAAGACCTGCAAAACAACATGTTAGCACTCCGATACTTAAGTTATTCCTGAATTTAAAAATAAATAAATATAGAAGTAAATTATGATGAGAAATTGTGAGAGTAATAAAAATTTCGTAAGCAAGAGTATGAATCAGAATAGATGAGTAGCAGCAAGAGAGGTTCTTGAGAGTGAAAAAAAAAGGAGGGAACCCGTTGGGGGATACTCCCTGTATTTATAGAGGAGAAGTCCTTCTACGGCAAGAGTCCGAGGAGGTGTATCTGGCGAAGGAATTTGTATAAGGCTGTCTCCTTATCTATTTCTTGAGCAAAAAATCCCCAGGAGATAGAGAACTCCTCTTTGAGGACTCCTACCTGCAAGGAGTCTCTTTAAGGTGGAGAGTCCGGCTTCTAGAGGGCGCCTTTCTTCCTCAGGCTGGGCTTGGAAAGGAGCATCAGGCTTCGTCTGGGCCTTTTACTTGGGCTGAGCTCCTACATTCCTGGATAGCCTTTGTGATGGGGGGAACCCTCCTTGGGCTGAGCCTGGAGCTTCCCTCTTGGGCTAGTCTTGAGGAGACTGGCTCTTCCTTAGGCTGGATTCAATGATTCTAGGCAGTTTCTCTTGTGGACCTGACATGGGCCCAGTATCTCTTGGGCCAACCGTTCTTAGGCCATGCCCATTACTCAGTCCCCCCAACTCTAAGGAGGAATGATGCCTCCTAAATCCTTACAATTGGAGAATCTACTCTATTGAAATGAAGGGCCCGTCTGTCCTCACAAGAAAGAAGGGTATCCCTTCATTTTTCTGGATGGAAGGTCTTGGTATTTTTTGGAAGGCAGGACCTTCCTATCGTAATCGGGCTCCTGGACATCTTCTCCTTCGTTGTAGCTTCGTCTCATTGGATCTGGGAGGAGTCCTTCTGTCAACCAAAGAGGGGTTCCTTGAAGTAACCTTCTTTAATTTTTCCCGCCTTCATACGTCTTTTTGACTGCCTATACTCGAGCACCGTTCTTCTGCTTTCTGTTATGGAATGATGGCTAGTTTTAGACTTGGCCTTCTTGAGTACTGGGGAGCGATAATTGCCTCCACCACGCGTAAAGGTGGTTACGAGCCCCTTCTGTCACGGGCGGTTATAGGAGCGTGCCTTCAACTCCCTACCCACGTCCTTTAAACAGGTAACTTCTCCTCATTTCTTCTTCTTTCCTTTTCCTTGAAGCATCACAAGCCTTTTCCATCAGAGAGCTCTGTATGTATCTTGTTCTTTTTCCTCTAAAGCTTTTTTGAGTATATTTTGTGTAGAATATGTCTTCTTTCGACAAGTCAATCCGTTTTATAGGCGAGACCTTCGCGGGCAAGAGGTCGTGAATGTGGGGTTTCTAGAAAAATTATTTGAAATTATTACTATAACCAAATTTTATTGAAGGGGTGGATTGAATGAAAAGATAAATTTGAATATTCAAATAATAATAGGTTCTCTTTTATAAATAATATATGTGAAAGTGTCATTTCTTGTGAAAAATCTTTGTTTAGATTATTTTCCTTCTTTTTTTAAGTTTTTTTTTAATAATTTTAATTTATTCCTAGTACTTTGTGTAATAGGCTTTTTGGGTTGAGCCTAAACTCCTTCAAGTCGAGCTTAATTTAAAATGTGAAGTGTGAAAAGTCGTTCGCGTCTTAATATTGTTGATACGATAGTATTTATTGTAGTTATAATAGTATTGATTGTGATAAAATTATATTTTAATTTAATAAATGTGATATTCGAGCAAACAAAAAAGAAAATTTTATTTTTGGTCTTTTAATTGTACACTAATAAGTTTTAGTACCTGATGTCCTGAACCTATCAATTTTCATACCTCAACTTTCTAAAAATAATTACTTTTGCACACTGTTGTTAGTTGGCGCAAAGAAGTAACAGCAACCATTTTGGAGGGAGAATTAGACTATAAATCAACCTCTTTGCATTAAAATCGACAACAGGAAAAGAAGAGAAATGCACTTTTTGGCCTTGCGCCATTAATAACACGGATGGATACAATGATAATTTTTTAGGTTTATTTCTTTCATTATATTTATATTCTTAGTGTGAACGCAATTGAGCTGTATAGGCTCATAAGAATATATTTAATAAATTGTGATATGGTTTGCTATATAATGCTAAAGCGTATAACTTATTTTAAGAGGGTGCCTGTAATGTTTTCATGTTGTGATATTAAAATTGCTGATCGATATAGACGTACATGTAATTCATATAATTGTGAAAAAAAATTACGAACAACAACATAAATTCTTATAATAAGAATGATTGAGGCAATCAATAATCGGGTTCCAGCAGTGATTACTATATTAAATACACGACCTTGAAAATTATCTTAGAAAGTGTTTGCCCGAAATTTACTAATATCGTTAGGTTTATTGCTAACTTATACCCCCAGTGTAAAAACTTTTTGATATTTGGGTGTTGACATTTACTTTCTTCCATCACTTTAGTTTATGTTTCATCACCTTCTAAACATTCTTTATTTTTGTATCTTATAACATTAGAATTTGAACAAAGTATTTAAAGATGCAAGAATAACTGCTACTTCACTCTCTATAGATAAAAAGATTTACAAACCAGAAAACAACTATTAACTATATGCGATGCATTTACATCCTTAACATACTTCAAAATATTAACAGTAATCAATGTAGAGACCTTCGTATTATAACGGGCAATATTGAAAGTTCACTTAAACATTATGCTGATTTCAGTATCTTTCATTCAAAATCCTGACAACAGGGGTGTAATTGTGAACGGAGTATGTTTTAAAAGGGTATAAATGTAATTTCTAAAGTTTTATAGGGGGAAGTGTCATTTCATATTTTTAGAGGAGATTTATGTGTACTTGAACCGTATTGTATTTTAGGAAATAGAATCTTATGGTGGAATGTAACAAGAAGGCATAAACTTGAAATACAAAGTAATGAAATCTGAAATGAACATGAAAACAATCAGCAAGATTTTACAGAAAACCATGTTGAATAAAATAAGTGCTTTGGTAACATCAGAATTTATAACAGGAAATAAAAAAAATACTAACCTCCACTTGAAGTTTACAGTTCTCCACATTATCCTGCTGCCTGTTTTTCGTCTCTCTGTGGAGCATTCTGATGTGATCCATCTTTGCACAATAGTTCCTCTGAATATGACAACCGACAGGGTGCACTCTCAACTGTGTATAATCTCTTAACTTCAGAATCTTCCCCAGAAGTCTCTGCTTGTGCAACTGTTTCTGATGACACAAAAGTCTTTACTGATTTTTGCCTTTCCTTCAGGCCAGGTTTCACATTGGAGCCATTTGAACTACCATTGCTTGAGATTGTATGTTCATTAGGCATCATGTTGTCAACATTATATGTTTGTGAATCGATATTGTTTGAATCCTGAGGATTATCTGATCTTCCACTGCTAGATGATTCTCCTTGAGAATGGAATCCAACAGTTGCTGGTGGTTCCATGATAATAAAATCAAGAAGACGACCAAATTGCTCCTTCTCTTCATCAGACAACCGAATTGTAGTCCACCAACTAGCTTCGCATTGTATTGTCTCTAGCTTCTCTGCATTACTTAGTGTTAAAGACAGATATTGCAAGTTGCTGCAACCTAGAATTACAGTTTTTCTCAATGATTTCCAGTTCAATGAGGTACTCCTGCATATGCTTTGCAGATTTGGCAAGTTTACCAGTTCAACAATCTCAACCTTGTGTAGGATATCCGACATATCAGCCTGTTTCTGCCTGCCAGAGATTTCTACCTTCACAATATCCACAATTATGGAACAATTTTCAACTTTTAGGTGTTCTAGACTTGAAAGAGCTTTTGCTAGCTCGTGATTCAGAATCTCTGTTAACTCGGAGCAGCCAAACAGCGTTAGAACCTTCAAGTTTGAAAGGCTTCCTGGAAGCACTGGTCCCTTCCAAATAGATTGTAGCGACAGGAGATCAAATAAATGCAGCTTCTCCAAGCATTGCAGCACTGCACCAGTAGTCTCTTCCCTAATTTCCAACCTCCCATCAGTTTTTTCAGTGTCCACAATGTTTAGCAATCCCTTGCAGCATTTGACTACACAAACTTTCAGTGCTCCTGTATTTTCCAGGTCAAATTCACTCAAGCTCTTCACACCTGAATGATCAACTAATTCAAAAGCACTTGCCTGCTTTAGTACTTCTTTGACTGAAGAAATTTTTCCGCTGGTGAGGAATCTCAGTTGTCTTTCATCTAAAATTCCAGAGAAATCTAGACTGTCTGGATACTTCGTCTCAGAGAAACCAATAGAAATTTTGAAGGACCGCAAAGTATTGTTTTCCCAGTGGGTCTTTGTGTTTTTCCAGGATTTGCTGTAATTAACAAACTTTTCAAGGCTACACACACTTGGGAAGTGGAAGCTAAGAGTGGTCAACTTGTCTAAGCTGGCTAGCTCATCAACCACGTGATCGGCAATATTTATCCAGCCTTGATTGCAGCAGCCTGTCTCAATGGTGAATTCTTCTAAATGTTTTAGAAGACAGATTATATTGCGAGGAATCATCAAACAACCTTTTTTTCTTTCACTATCGCATTGGCATTGAATTTGGGCAAATGAAAGTCTCAAACACCTCAAGCAAACCATTTCACCAACTTCATCAGGTAAAGCTGGAACTGAAGTTCCCCGAATATCAAGCAGTTCCAGCTTCTTCAGCCCTTTTACTTCAGCTGGTAGTTGAGCAAGTTGGGAACAATTATTCAAATATAAACTCACAAGACTAACCAAGCTAGAGATTGACTCTGGTAACGTTTTTATCCCTGTTTCATGTAAATCCAAAACTAAAAGATTTGTCATATGGCGAAAGAATGAAGCTCCAATGGTTACCAACTCTGGATTCCTCTGCATTAACAAGGTAGACAAGTCGCTGCTTTCTGGAGTTTCAGGTAGTTCAGAATTACAACAGATGAACGACATTCGTGTTGCTTTCTTCCAGATTTCTCCATTGAGAACTTCATGGTTCTGTGGCACCCAAATTACGCACTTTTCCTCGTCCGGGCACTTCTGTTTTAGAGCCACTTTTCTAAAATACAGTGGCATCTTGACATAATTGTCAGAACACCATTCGAGCAGGTACTTATCTGTAAGTTCCTTCAGAACTGTCACTCCACGGTCTCGAGTAGCCCTCAGCCTTCTGGTATCATTTATATCAATGAAACGCTCAGCCATCCAACATTCTACTAAATAGTCTTTGTGAATCTTATGCTCACTCGGAAACAGTGCACCATAGAGTAGGCATTTTTTCACATAATTCGGCCTCAAGCCTTCATACATCATCTTATAACCATTGGCAAGTTCTCCTAGGCTTAGCAAGTCATCAGATTCAATGTCAGACTGTAACATTCGTTTCACATCATACCACGAGCTTTTTGTGTCTTGTAAATACTTGGCTACTAATGCTATCAAACGGGGTAGCCCCCCACAGCACTCAATTATTCTGTCAGCAATAACGTTGTGATCAGCCTGAATTTTGCCATAGATACTCTCAAAAAGCATCTTTGCTTCAGATACCGATAGTTTCTTTATTTCGACCACTTGATCCATCATACGGTGAATAAGCTTCTTGTTACTTGATGCAATCACAATTTTTCCATAAAGGTGGTCTTCTCTTAATCCCACATCATTCAGATCAATGTATGAGGCAACCTGATCCATGAGCACTATATATCTCTTCTGACACAAGAATGTGGAAATTATAAATGCTTTCTGGTTTACACTGTTAGAACTCTCTCGATAGAGCTTTAACCGTTGTATTATCTCATTCTGTATCTTCTTTATGATCATTTCTTTTTTACCCAGTTCTGTAGGAAAAGTTATCCAGATGACAATCTCTAACCTGAAACTGTTCTTCCCATCGGACAATGAGGTAATATTTTCAAGTTGATTATTCAACTTTCTCAAAATTGTTGTTTTTCCTACTCCCGATGGGCCCGTTATACCAATTCGTTTCAAATTTTGATCAGACATGTATCTGACAAGATCGGCAACATAGCTACCATGCAAAGGCCGATCATCATCAGTATGTTGCACCTGAACAATTTCTAGTTTCTTCTCAACTAGCAGATTGTCCGGCTTCACACTATCTACGAGCCCATGGATGTCCTTGGTCAGCTTGACAACGTCTCTGCTGAGTTGTGCAAGCTTGAAGAAATTACGTGTCAAGATCTTTGGCTTTCTTTTCTCCAGTTCATCAATCATCTTTCTTGCTTTTAGGGTGTCTTCATCAGGCAGCTCTTCATAGGCGCCGAGCTCAAGCAGCTCTTTTAAGGCATCTGACTTGGGCACAGCACTTGGGAAATCAGTGGTGTATTTTTGGTACTTGGTAATGAACTTGGTGAACCTCTTAAGAATAACTTCAATCTGCTTCTCCACAATATGATATGCATTATTCTTCTCTTTAGAGACTGACCCTTTAAGGATTCGATCAATTTTGTCCTTGTTTGACTGAATGATGATTACCTCTACCACGAGCTTTGTCAAATTATCCTCCAAATCTTCAATGTCATGCTTCTTACCTTTAATGTACAGCACAAAGTCCTTGCAAGGATTATAAATAGCTGATGTAGATTGCGCAATCAATGTTGGGATGAAGAAAGGCATTCTGCAAAATAGGCATTTTGATCACCCAGTGGTCCAGATGGCACCAGGACTAGACGAAAGTGAAACATAAAATTATCTATAGGGATAAATACACTTTTCACCCCTAAGTATGCCTACAATCGCATTCACCTCCCTAAAGTATAAAAGGTAACTCAAAGCCTTTGATAACATTGGCCATAGTTTTAGGGAAAAAAATGCCTTTATCATTTAAACACCTTAAAATATATTTATTACAAACGATATAAAATAATTTATTATAAAAGTTGTATTTAAAACAAATATTACTCACAATATATAATTTTTATAATTAGTATATAAACGTTTAGAAACTCTCTATACTTACAATCCTTATAGTCTTTATATCATTGTTTAAATATACATATATAGTTCATGTTTTCTGTTGTTATATATCTGATGGGTATACATTTGTAACCCCTACAATAAGACCAGATTACCCTTCATTAAGGGCATTAGAGTCATTTCGCGATCAGGATCCACGCCTCTTGTAACGGGCGGGTCGCGGAAGACCCGGCCCGGGTCGCACAAACCGACTGAAGATCCGGACAATGGAAGCCGTTTGATCAGAACATGAGCCAGTAGGATAAGGCCACGTGGCCCAGTACCCGATACCCAGTTGTGCTCTATAAATAGACCCCGATACGCCATTATTGAGGTAACTGTTATGCATTAATTGAGATCGAACTTTGAGATAGAACACTTTTCTCTCGATCAACCTAACTTGAGCGTCGGAGGGTCATTGTCGGGGACGTGCCCGACGAGCTCACGGTTCTTGTTTTATTCTCAGGGAACCCAAAATCTGGTCTTGGACGAATCAGCATTCTTAGTAGAGATCGAATCTCGAGATCGCATTATTCGACCCGGATCAGTTGGCGCCATCTGTGGGAACGTCTGAGAATTACATCATGGAAGGTTCATCGAGAAGGAACGCCGGGGAAGAAGATACACCAAGAAAAGGAGGAACGACAATCCAGATAACGAAAGAGGAAACTGCAAGAAGGCAATTGTTCGAGAACACCGAACCCCAAAGAGAGTCGCGGGTGCATGGCGAGCTAGAGCGCAGGACTAAAAAACCGGTCTCATCAGACGCGGGATCCAGTAGTCATGCCCGATCAAAGAGAAGAGAACCCGTGATTTCGCGAGCAGAAGTGGAAAACGTAGGCAGGCAGATAGAAAAATTGAAGCAACAACTAGACGACCTGAAGAAGCGAGGCGACCTGAAGAAGCGAGGCGACTTGGCGAGGCGGAATATGAATTCACCCTTCACTAACGAAATTCTATCCGAAGTTGTTGGTTCAAACTTTCGATTACCCGACCTACCCAAATACGATGGGTCGAAAGATCCACGTGAGCATATCACTGCATTCGAAATGGTAATGAATCTATATAGGCAAACGGATTCTATTAACGCAAAGTTGTTTGTGACTACTTTGACAGGGAAGGTACAAGAGTGGTTCACCAGCTTGCCAAGTGGGACCATCGAATCGTATGAGCAACTGATACATAGGTTCGCGTACCACTTCGCCAGCAAAGGAAAATAAAAAAGATCAGCGACCCACTTGTTCGTGATCCGGCAAGGAAGTGATGAATCTCTTAAAAATTTTATGGGTAGATTCAATAACGAGACGTTGGAGGTGCAGGATCTGCGGATCGATATGATGACGAGCATATTAGTATATGGGTTAAAGAAAGGACCATTCGCATCGGCGTTAGCTAGAGATCCTCCCGGTGATATAGAGCAATTGATGCTCTTAGCCCACAAGTATATCAACGAGGAGGAAATGAATGCGATCAAGGACAGAGAATGGAGAGGACATCGAGATAGAATATCCCCAAGCAGATCGAGAAGATCTTTGAGAAGATCAGTTGAAGCAGGACATCGAGCAGAAAGAAATAAGAGCTAGACAGAATAAAGGGAGAACGGCGCTTTCAGTGAGGGTAACAACTCGGAGGATAGGGTATACATGTACCTCTATTATTTTCATAGTGGATTTTAGCTTTTGCAGGAATAATATTATGGTGCTTACATTACGAATTATGGGTCATGTGTGTAATTACCATATTTGGGAGTATTTGCATCTATAAATGTGCGTGTGAAATAGATAGCTTTCCCCGTGTGTCTGCAAAAGACCATCAACTACGCGACCTGCAAAAGGCGCGATCCCTTGTGTCTGCAAAAGACCGTCAACTACGCTACCTGGAAAAGGCGCGACCCAGTGTGTCTGCAAAAGACCGTCAACTACGCGACCTGCAAAAGGCGCGATCCCTTGTGTCTGCAAAAGACCGTCAACTACGCGACCTGGAAAAGGCGCGACCCCGTGTGTCGGCAAAAAGACCATCAACAAACACGCGACCTGAAAAAGGCGCGACCCGGTGTTTGAAAAAGACCATCAACAAACACGCGACCTGAAAAAGACGCGACCCAGTGTCTGAAAAAGAGGCATCAACTACGCGACCTGCAAAATGCGCGACCCGATGTCTAAAAAAGACCACCAACAAACACACGACCTGGGAAAAGACGCGATTAGGTGTCAGGTGTCTGAAAAAGACCATCAACAAACACGAGACCTGAAAAAGGCGCGACCCGATGTCTGAAAAAGACCATCAACAAACACGCGACCTGAAAAAGATGCATTCGTCTTGCCATTTGAAAAAGAAGCGTCAAATACGCGACCTGAAAAAGGTGCGACCCGGTGTTGGAGAAAGACCGCGATCTATATGAAAGAGAGCATACCCCTCTTGGAATGCGCGCCGCAGATCAACCGCCGAGATGCCGCCACGTGTCCGCCTGGGTAACCGATCGACGGACGCGACTGTTCGACTTCTTCAAAGGCAACGGTCATGCACTTTGAAAAAGTGGGGAGTAATGATGGGTATACATTTGTAACCCCTACAATAAGACCAGATTACCCTTCATTAAGGGCATTAGAGTCATTTCGCGACCAGGATCCGCGCCTCTTGTAACGGGCGGGTCGCGGAGGACCCGGCCCGGGTCGCACAAACCGACTGAAGACCCGGACAATGGAAGTCGTTCGATCAGAACATGAGCCAGTAGGATAAGGCCACGTGGCCCAGTACCCGATACCCAGTTGTGCTCTATAAATAGACCCCAATACGCCATTATTGAGGTAACTGTTATGCATTAATTGAGATCGAACTTTGAGATAGAACACTTTTCTCTCGATCAACCTAACTTGAGCGTCCGAGGGTCATTGTCGGGGACGTGCCCGACGAGCTCACGGTTCTTGTTTTATTCTCAGGGAACCCAAAATTTGGTCTTGGGCGAATCAACATTCTTAGTAGAGATCGAATCTCGAGATCGCATTATTCGACCCGGATCAATATCTAACTACCTATATGTGTATAACTTTTTACAAAATATTGTAAATAAAATTTTAAAAATTTATTTTGAGCTTGTATATGTATTCTGAAACATACAACATTATATATATATATATAATCCATTTATAATATTACATAATTTTGTTAGTAGAGATATGATATATTTTAAATACTTATTCATGAAACTGAATATAAAATGTAAAATTTTAATTAACATAAAACTTTATATTCATAAAATTCTATGCATGATATATATGGTGACATCATGATTCATACATATTTATGTGTATTCTTAAATGAACAATCTACTATATAAAATATAGTTTCAGATATTGAAATTGTAAATATTTCTACATTACTTTATTTATAATAAAATGATATAATTTAAGTATTTTTTTTAAATAAAAGTTCAAAATTACTAAAAATCCATTTCGGGAAAAAATTCGTAATAAACATATTTTACTGGTATAGAGGTAAATTAATATTATTATTGTTAAAACTTACTTTTGATAAGATCTAAATTGATAAATACATTAGTTGAAAACATTGAACTTAGACAATCTTGTAATAAAGTTTTTTAAAATTTCATTTAATTATTTAAATTCAATTCTAATTCATATAATTAAAATTCTAAGTACATCTATTGGTTATGTTTAATCTAAATTAAAATATTATATCTGTATTATCTATATATTTACATATACACATTTCTATACATATTATAAGATTTAGAGTATATAGTAGTTTATATGTCTAACCTTTTTTAAAAGACCAAAAATGTTTCTACATAAGACGTCACAAAATATTAAATCAGCATACTATTAAGTAATTTCTTAAATATTTTATTCTTATAGAATACAATTTAGAAATTTAAGATTAGAAAAAGAATAAAATAGTTGCATAGATCTTATTTTATACAAATTCTATTAACATGCAACGGAAAAAGAACATAAAAAAGTTACAAAGACTAATAAGAGTCAGTAATTGAAATTTAAACTCATGTGAGACTAATAACTATTCTAAATGCCATTTTAATAAAAAACAAAGTTTCAAACTTAGTCTTAAGCATTTTCAGCAAAATAATAAGTTGTGAATTAAAAAATTTAATTTAGTAATTTAACTAAAACTAATTAAAAGGGCATTACAGAAAATAACTACAATTCCATACTATGTAATTTTTTGAGTATAACACTGATTATGTTGAATATCACACCAAATTACTAAGTTAATAACTCAGACGCTAACCTCATCATAAATTATTAATAACGAAGTATCAGTGTATATCAAAACTTTAAAAAGTTCATATAAACGTGAATAGAGTATGTTCACATATATATTCTTGCAAAATAAAAATTTTGAAACATAAAAAGATCGGACATATCGAATTATTGGTCACAAAAACACAATGAATTGATAAAAAGAATTAAATGATTAAAATATTAAAATTACAAACAAAGTAAAAGCTTGTAGAATTCACTATAAACGTAGTTTAGAAAAATGGTATACTATGGATTAAGAATGATAAAATTGAATTAATAAATGATACATAAATACTATTCCAAGAATTCGCATAATTTATTTAGTTTAATCAATGTAATAAGTATCATTAGTTTATATAAAAAAAAAAGTCAAAATTAATTTCGTTTTGACCCTCTTTTATTATCTTCAATAAGAAAAACAAGCTTCCATATACTTTCATCAATTACATTATTCATTTCATTGAAATAAATCATTAAGATTTTCGGCCACAACAAATATAACGATCAAAAGGAAGAAAGATACTATTCTCATGTTTCTCTTTATTTTCATATCACCTCAGTAAATCGTAAAATCTCAATAATCAAATAATAATAAAAAAATACATCAAAACACGAAGTTCATTTTCTCCATAATTATACAATTACCAAATACATGTTCCAATACAATATTAGAGAGTTTAGAATGTGAAATATGGGCATACCTTTTTGTACTTAGGTTTTGTTTTCTTTAGCATTTGAAAAAGTTTTTCTTTTTATTCTTAAGTCAATGTTATCATACGGAAAACCTATCTAAAATATTCAAGTAATTTCTCGGCTTGTCTTGCGAGTAAAAAGTTTGAATAAAAACATTTAAAACGCTAATCATTTATTTTAGCAAAACTATATTGATCCTATCCATTTAAAGAGTATAGTAAAAACAAATGTTGCTCATTTCTAATTAAATATCAATCCCATAACTTATAAATGTGCAACCCGTATAAAAAATAAAGGTAAAATTGTATAATAAGAACCCAACAAAAAAGGATGTTAATGTAATTATTGATATCACTGGTAAGGAGTGTTTGTGTAATTGGAGATAATCTCAAAAAGTGTCATTTACCCCACCAAAAAAGGATCTGACATGTTTATCCGTAGCTTGAATCCTGATTAATACAATTAAAAAACAGCAAAAAAGAAAAACAATAAGAGAACTTAAATAACCTGAATAGTGATCAGAAGAAAACACTCAAACCCCCAGAAACAGGCAAGAGGCTCTTCAATTTTCTAGGACCGATGATCTCCGGAGGAAACAAACAGAGAATTTGAGAAGTGTTGAGATCCCAAGTTTAAGTCAATGGCTATATTGTATCCCACTAACATGTTCTTAATTTGGTTCCAAATGAGACTTCTACCAAGGAAAATGACATTCTTTTTCTCAGAATTCTTTGTTCTTTTTTCTTGTGTAGGTAGAGAAAGAAACTCATATAAAATGGAATTTTCAGACATAAAAAAGGCATTAGGTGAACTGTCCCATTCTTGCTCTACTTTCATCTGTTGTAGTTCTACTCAACCATTGGACACCATTCACTTTACAGTTAAAATCATTCTAATACTATTGTGGGTTTCAACTCCTTCGATGACATGAGTACTGTATTGACGGGTAATCTCAAGTACCCGAATAAGCAACAACGTTTGTACTGTATTGACGGGTAATCTCAAGTACCGCAATAAGCAACCTATGGTCCCGAAAAAGATTGAAGCAAAACTACCCAAACATTTCTTCTTCCACATAAAAATATGCAAGGATTATGCTTTAGTTACGCAGAAACTTGTAGGCTCTTCAAGTTCAAAGGGTAAACGTATCATCCTCGTGAAATTAACAAAATACGGAGACACATATAACAAAATGAACAAAACCACAGAATAGAGAGTTGATCTCCAAATAGCGAAATGCAAAATTACCTGAGTAGTAGGGATCTCAAGAGGAAGTGTTGTAATTTACTTTTTAACTTATGCAGACAGTTCATTCCTTCTGTTCCAAAGTGCAGGTTCTTGCGAGGTGCTCCAGCGTGCCTCTGTGATCAGTAGAGGCTGAATCACATTAAACCAAAACACAAGAATCAAACATTGGGACCACTAAACAGGAAGAGCAAACAAAATCCCTCAAAACTAGACAAAAAAATAAAAAAGGAAAAAGATAAAAGCGACACGTGAAAAACTAAATGCATTCTAACACCCTTCACCTTGTTATATATGTTCGTCACACACGCAATTTGTGGATTAATTTTAGGGAAAAATGCAATTTAGTCAATATGATATTGTAAATGTGCAAATCATTTTTTTATAAAAATATAGCAATTTATCTTTTTGTATTTTTAAAATTTATGCATTTTAGCTCGCTAAACAGGGGGGTAAATTGCTTCATTTTAAAAAATATAGGAGGGTAAATTACTATTTTTTTCATGGAGGGTAATTTGCTCCTTGGCACTATCATAGGGGGTAAATTGCATTAAACCCCTAATTTTCATGTTCTAACCCGCATAGTATCTATTTGGGTTAAATGCAATTTAACCCCTGTAATATGTGAATTAAGCAAATAAATCTTTGTGAAATAAAGAATAGTAAATTATTTTTCTATGTTTCAAAAAATGAAGCAAAACTATTCCCCTATCAATGATATAGATAGGGGGTAATTTACTATTTTTATTTTTCACAATGGATTTTTTTCTCATTTCTCATAAAACAAAGGGATAAATTGCATTTTTCTCGTACCTTTTTGTTTTGTTTATTTATACTATTATAAAACCAAAAACCCTTCACGCTTACAAACAACGATTAATGACACCGCCATATCAATTTCTCGTGAAGTCAAAATACCCTTCAACTAATAAGATAACTTCTTATTCAAGTTCTTAAATTTTAAATTAACTCATAAATTAGTTTTTTTTAATTATAGTGTATTAAATTATATATTTTACTTTTATGTATAATATTTTTAAGCATGAAAGATTATTAATTATATGCACGTAAGAACAGTGTGCCACAACTGCTAGTTAACTATAAAACCTCAAATATTTAGTTGCTACAAAGTTTATTTTTTTGGGAAAAATGCAATTTACCCTTCCATGATATGATAAATGAGCAAAAAAATTTTGCGAAAAAAATTAGCAAATTACCCCATGTGTTTTGAGAAATATAACAAATTACCTCCTTATCTAAACTGTTGTTAGGAGATAATTTGCTTCATTTTCGAAAAGAAAGAAGGATAGTTTGCTAATTTTTCCATAAGGGAGTTTTTGCTCATTTTTCATATTATAAGGAGTAAATTTCATTTAACCTCTATTTTTTTCCTTCCCAAACCCAACAGTCCCAAAAGATTTGAACTCTTATAATAAGTGGTTAAAGGTTACAGGACATTGAGGTCTAACTTAGTCAGCGAAGTTGAGACTCCATAACTTTAAAGGTCATG
Organism: Sesamum indicum; assembly: GCF_000512975.1. NCBI lineage: Eukaryota > Viridiplantae > Streptophyta > Magnoliopsida > Lamiales > Pedaliaceae > Sesamum > Sesamum indicum. The sequence continues at coordinate 5,144,438 of NC_026154.1, forward strand.
AATTCGGATCTCGCATTATGCATGGGATATTATTTTTACTGAATAGTAGGTGTGGTATTTATACTGAATAGTATGTATGTATCTTTGTTAGATATTAAATTCGACATGAATAATTATAATAAATTTTATTTTAATTAATTATAATTTATCATTTTTATTTTAAAAAAAGTAAATCAGAAAACGCACAGGCCAAAAGATGGAAACCCATCATAAATTGCGTTTGTGGAGAGTAGAGCAAGGTGGACACCAATGAACATTTCTTTTGCAAAAAGCTAACGCGTCTTTTTGACCTTTTATTTTATTTTTAGGGGTTTATTTGATTTTTACATGAAACAACTTAAATTTAACCCCAATAATATATGGTCAATTATGATCGAACAACAATTTTATTAAACAAATAAACAACTAATATTCCAATTAAGTAAAATCTATTACAATATTAGAATTTATGAAAAACGTATAGTTATCATCTATAATGCACGTGATGACGCTGAAAAGCATAAATTTATATTATACGAGCGCGATTCAACACGCTTTATGCTAGAGGTTGATACAAGTGATTTCTCCCCCTTCAAATGAAAAGAATGAGTGGGTATTTATACTAATATAAATGTATGTTATTTAGGATAAGTATAGGTAAAGTACTACTTTAACTCTCACATACCTCCTATTACATGGCTAAGATTTACTGGTCGTGGTTATTCTGGTAATGTCGTTGTTCCATATCAATTTGGTAGGTTTGACTTGGATTTTCCTTTTCGAAAATATCATCATTGCATTTTTCTGCGTTGATTTCTTTCCTCCATCAACAACCCCCAATTCTTGAATATCATTAAAATATTTAGAAATTAAAGTATGATTTTGGGCTCTTCTTCGGGTTTGGCCTATTAGGATGTCTCTTGGGTTGTGACTTTTCTCTATGTAACAACTAACCCGTTCACTTTTTAACTTTCTTTATGATTTTCTTTATATATCCCTTCCAGTGAAAAAATGAGGAGGTACTTACTAATACAAATGTATGCTATTTATGATAGGTATGGGTAAGTATTGCCTTAATCCTCACCTAACCCCTATTACATGGCTACGATTCATTGGCTGGGGTTATTCTAGTAATTCGTTGTTCCACATCAATTTGGTAAGTTTGACTTTGACCTTCCTTTTCGAGAATATCATCCTTGCCTTTTTTTTTTGCTTCATTTCTTTCCTCCATCATGCGGAACTTCAAAAAATTATATGATGCAGTGTTCGACACGACATTCACGTGTCAAAAACAAAAAAAGAGTTTCCGACTTAATAAAAATAAAAAAGAATTAATTCACTTCTCTCAAACTAAAAAGTTTTGGGATGAAATTACTAAATATTTGAAAGATGGTTATAATGATTTAACTACTTTGAATTATTAGAAAATTTTCACGGCATACTTTTTAAAATAAATCGATTATTTATGTGTTTTGAAGTCATATTTAGTTAAAAATTTAGATATAAGACATATTTATTTTATATTTTATCTTATATTTTTTATATTGTATATTTTAATTTTATGATAAATTCAAAATATATTTAATAAAAAAAATATTATATATAATCGTGTCTGTATCGTATTGTCTTCTAATTTTTTTATATTTTCGTATCTCCATATTCGTAGTGTATCGTGTTCATATGGCTCCGTGTCCATATATATGCATAATAGGGTATCATGGTCATAAATCGTTTACATTGTGCGAATAAAATAATGAATATATCTCCGATAAGTTGCGGAGCTTACATTTGACAATATTTAGAAATACGGATAGTCCGACCCATAATCTAATTGTGGTCGGATCCACAGCGTCAAACGCTCCATTAAAGATTACAAAAAGAAGCACTAGTAATAATATAGCAAGAAAAGAAAAACCCCCAAACCTCACATCCGTGTTTCTCGTTCATCCTCCAGAGATGGTGATTCTCTCTCTCTCTACTTGGCAATTCTTATGCGTATACTCGAATTTGTATATGCGTGTGTGCGCGAACGCGTTTGTATTTTGAATTTGATCTGAAAGTACTCAATTTTTAGATCATGAAATGAAATGTTGTTTTGGATAGTGTTTATGAGTTGTTCTGTTGTCTCCGTTCTCTTTGTTGATATTTAGGGACTTATGAATTGTTTAGACGGTAACTAGTGTGATAATGTATGTAATGGAATTTTTGGAATTCGGATTTCATTTAGTTTTTCTGATATTTCTGGGGTGAGGCGTCACTGGATTTCTCTGTGAAAGACCGATTTAGCAGAAAAAAGAAAAACAATAAAAAGTTGAACTTGATGCTTGTAGAAGCAAAGTCTAGTCTTGTGTGCGATTTTGAGTTTCTGCTGCGGTTGGTGGAACTTTAGAAAAGATTAAGTGGTAGTGAACTGAATTATGATGATTAAAATATACTTTAAATACCTTTTGAAAAAAACAACTTTAAGTAGATAGTTCTAGTGGAGCCCTCATTTGAGATTTTTCATCTGTCTGTTGCTTACTTATTTTCTTACGGTGTAAAAGCATGGTTAAAGAGGCCGTTTGGGCCTCTTTTTATACGTGACATGAAAATTGAGTAATGCAATGTATGTTATGTATACAGTGCCCTGAATGTTGCACGATCTCTTGATGAATGAACATAAGAAAGGGAGATGTTGGTGTTGGACTTGCTTGTGAAGTTGAGGTTGCATTGTATTGAAGTTGAAGTGGTCCAGTGAAATTATGCGGAATTTTTTGGTTGGTGGGGTGAGGGTGGGGGTTGCAGGATGATGGATGCAGGGCATGAATGTACTGTCATTGGCATCAGAGTTGCAGCATTCTAAATATGAAATACGTGCCTTAATTTGATAATGCATGTAGAAAATATGTGTTACACATATATTATATTACGTGAAATGTGTATTTGCCATTTGCATAGGTCATAGGTGAACAGCAGATCTTAGTTAGAACTATTGCCATATGATGGCAAATAAGAATATTCATTTGAACACATTAGAACATTTATTGTAGTTTTAGCCACATCCATTTTATCTTGTATAGGTGCGATTACAGCCGGATCCATTTCTCAATGAACTTACAAACATGTTCGAGCGGACTACAGAAAAGGGCTCTGTATGGGTTACCTTGAAACACTGTGAGTTTTCATCTTTGTTTACACTAACCTTTTTCACCACTTGAGGAGATATAATATTCAGTTGTTTGTAATGCATGCTGCTTGGTTAGCAATTGACATAACAACCGCCATTGATTTGCTATGTTTGCAGCTTCTGACAAGTCCAAGGTGCAAAGGAATAAGATGAAGACAGCTGGAGAAAAAATTGAGTATAGGTGCCTTATTCGAGCAACAGACGGCAGGAAGACCATTTCCACAGTGGTATGTATTCAACCAGTCCTCCCTCTTTTATGTTTAATTTTTATTATCCTCAACACTCGTGTACAGTCTGACTGGTTTTGACTGATGAAATAAACAATGTTGAGCTACTCGTTAAGTGCACCTCATGAACACCTAGCTAAATGCAAGCAACTTTGGTTTGTTACCAAATACTGAGGTGTCATACAGTTGTGGAAGACGAATTTTTGGAGCATTCTAGGACTATTTTCTTTGTTGTCAATCAAATGTGGTAACACGGTTTACTTAAGGTACTTTGCACCCTTGTTATATTGTTTTTCCAGTGAGATCCAACACATGCTTATGTAGTATATGAGGCTACATCCAGTTGGGGTTGCTAGCATTATGAAGACTTCATCTTAACTGCTTCAACTTATCATGGTATCCTTTGAACCAGCACATTTCTGTAAAACGAGGAAATTGCTACCTAACTGTTAGGATGCTGCCCCTACCCCACTTAATGTCATTCTATTATGCCAAATCCATTTGTTGTCTTGGAAGTAGTGAGAAGAGAGAGAGACCGTTTCTGTTGATATGTACCTTTACTCTTCCACCTTAATCAAATAGAATATCTGTAGATATATATAGTTCTTTAACAGAAATACTGAAAAACAAAGGCAACTTTCTTTATCATCTTCTCAATACTGAGAGATCGCTGCAAGGCTATTGTGGGGTTCTGAGAATCTACTGTTATAATTGCAGTCATATACCTAGATGATTGTCCGTACTTGTTTTCCAATGATTTTATTCAGTCTTGGAACTCCTTGCCTCTATTTCTGCAGGTCAAATGTATATCCGTCAATGATTATGAAGTCTTATTTTGCACATATTCTGATCTTTCTACCTGCATATGATGGCTGAAGATGTTCATAGGAATGGAATATTACTGTTATTATTTCTCAATAGAAGTAATTTCTAGGCATATACTGACTAAATATAAACTAACTTCTCATGTTACTACAGATGAGGAACCTGAGGGTAATCTCTTGGATAAAATCTTTTACACTTGAAAAGTAACTATAACTTCTGTTGAACAGGCCAAGAAGTTTTTTCATAAAGTTCACAGATTTGAGATTATGAATATCTTCGAAAAATGCGTTGCATATGTTCTATACAAATTTTCACTCCATGAATACATGACTAAATGACTTTTGGCAGTATTTTGAGCAAAATTCTTTCTAGTGATTCATCAACTTGAAAAAGCAGGGAGTTGGTAGGAAATAAAATGTTTCTTTATGCTGAGTAAGAAATTGATTTTCAAGCTTGCCATGTAGGCTTGGAAAAAGACCGAAAATCATGAATGTGCTCACTTTTACCAGCACATGAGTAATTACACAGCTTTCCAATTAAAAGTTGACATCTGAGACCTGCTGCAGCTGTTAGTTTTTATCCTGACCATCATTTCAGAAATAGACCAACATCTTTTGAGCCAAAATATCACTTAAATAAAGTACAAACAAAATTAATGCTTGTCATAAGTAGCCTTTTTATGTTGCTCTGTTCCGCTTGTGTTGTTTTCTGCAAACATTTGATCTTTATTGCACATTGTCATTTCTGTTTTGTTTTCCCTGTTTCTTTTCCTCCAAAAATTTCCTGAAAATAAGTTGCAATAAAATATAATCATGGTTCTGGACTGTGTATTTGCAGGTCGGGGCAAAAGATCATCAACGTTTTCAATCAAGTTATGCGACTATTTTAAAAGCCAGGATGACTGCCCTGAAGAAGAGGGAGAGAAAAGATAAAAGAAAGGCAGCAGATTCTGATAAAAAACTGGACTCAAAGAAACGATCTTCTGCTGCTAAGAAAACTTCTAACTGAACAAAAATTTCCATTGTTCATCTCTTTTTGGTGTATGCCTTCTTACATTTTGGGCTTTCGACTAACAGAGCTAAAAATCTTTATGATGAAATTGGATGGCCGAACTTTTTGCTGGAGGTATAGATTATAGATTCTTGTTTCCATCTCTACAGAATGTTAAGATGAATTTCTGCTTTCAGTTTTGTACATTCAAACTATTCAAAACATTCGAGTGGCTGCTAGAGTATGTTTTGCACTTCCACGCTTGTGACAATGGGGGCTTGATTGTTTCAAGGTTCATTCTTGAATTAGTCCAAGTCCATCTTTTGTATCTTTACATTTGTTCTTGAATGGCTTCTTTCAAAGTAGTCGAAGAAACGATCATTTGGAATTGGGGTTTATTAATTTTAACCAGGTATGTAGTTTAACAAGAAATTTCTTTATCAGTCCAATTTTTAATGAATGAAGACGAACATTTTTGCCTCTTTTTTCTTTTTTGGTAAAAATAGTCATTGTATGTTCTTCTACCAAAAGAGGAGCCTATTGAGATTGTTCATCATGCTTTTGAGTAGTTTTAACAGGCATGAATCGATGGTGCAAAGGCCTCAGATTCTACGAATTGCTCATGATTTTAACTTGCATTCTTGTATCATGTCTTTGGTTTTGACCTGCAGACTCTACTCCGAAAGTTGAGCTGCAAACACTAATAGCTGGTAAAGTTGTATTGATAAATTATAAATATTTTTATCAAGACTCTATATAATTATGATATTATATAGAAAAATATAAGTACCTCTAAAAGGAAGTTTGTAGACAATGAGGTAAAAATAACTACTTTATTTGTATATATAATGTTTTCTAACAAATAATTAACTGAAAAAAATAGAAAAATCCGAGGGATTAAAAAAAATATTAATCTATAAAAGTATATTATAAAATTCTAAAAATATATAAATATAGTTCATAATCTAAATGCCCTTTGACTTAGTTCACCAAGAGAATTGGATAAAAATTTAAATTAAACTAACAAATAAGTTCGTTGTTAGACGTATGTTAAAATAAGGAAAGTGTAAGTAATTTTGCAAACGAGTTCTTTATTATACGCAACTATAATTTACCATATAAATAGTTAACGAAAAAAATTGCATTAATAGGAATAAAAGCAGCAGCATCTTCTGATTGAATTTCAACTGTCGGTTCTTTATACAAAGTATTTTGAATCAAGGTTAAACTTAAGTGAGTAAGCCAAAAGCAAAACAAGTTTAAGCTTTTCTAGTAAAAATGTTGAACCCAACTAATTAAAATAGAGTTTATAGCAAGACTTGTTCCAGCCTTCTCCCATGTTAGGATCGAGCTGGTGGCAAGTCTCAGAATACAACGGATCAAGAATTTGCATCAAACAAGAAATCAGCCAGGGAACTGCATATTACTTATAATTGAGTCTTCATGAAAATTGCAGGTGAAATCAAGCTTCCCTTGTACCCAAGAACCCTCGGAGCACATTGCTTCGGGGGTATCACTATCACATTTGTTATTTCTCGAGTGCAGTAATTGTAAAAAACTAGTCTGTTTTTCTTACCGGATTCCTCCCAGATCAACACATCGCTGTTCCATACAACCACGGGCTTCGGTATTCCTTTAAGAGGTCGAATTCTAATACTCGACAACCTCGTCCAACGTCCCTGGGCCCCTAAACCATTCAACACCCATCTCTCGAAACACACATCTTCTCGAGAATTTTGTCTCCTGAGAGGGTGAACAAAGAGGAGAAGAGAATCAACCTCAGGCAAAAATCCAAGTTCCACTTTTCTTTTATATGCAGCACCATGAACGCAAGGCGGCACTGGGGTTAGTTCGAACACCTCATTCTGCATGTTGAATGACAGTATGCTGTAATTAGGACCAGCGACTCGTCCCACACGTTTGAGTGCCAGCCAGTGGGAAAAGGACAATGATCCATTCTTGTAAGGCATGATTGCCCTGTTAATAAACATGTCATTGAGTATTTGGTGATCCAATTCTTTCCAGGTATTTGTGCTTTGGAAGTAAACCTCAACACGAATTTCGCTAAACAAAACGGAGAAAATCGACAGCTGCACTACTTTGAGATCTTTATGAACAAAGTCGAAACTGAATCCAACGTAGCATCGGTAAGCGTCGGGGTTACAGGTCGATGAAATTGGAACATCGGCAGAAACTGAGCTTTGGCAAGAGAAGGGTTGCATAGGGCTATTGGAGTACTCGGGCGGATTCCATGAATACAGATCAAACCATCAATGGGTCCAACCATTCTTGGATAAAAGGGTATTTCATTTCTACGAATGTGTTCCATAAAATAATCACCATCAAGGGTCGATACCTCACGTAATTTGCTGCAATCTGTGAACTTAGTTGATAGTTTCCACTTGTGTGTATTACCATCATAAACTCGTACGAGAATACCCTGGTTGTTGCTGCAGTTGTTGCAATAATTCTCCAGGTGCAGCTTCACGAAAGCCCATGAACCGATGATGTCCTGCCATGATTTGATGACAGTCTTGAATCTCAAGAGGGACTTTACGGGCAGATGTGAGAGTATTTCTTTGACAATGTCGTCGTTGATCAGCCGCACTTCGTGCATTGCTACGCTATTCATCTTTGTTTTTCTCGAACTAACGGTTTGTATATCAAACAAAAGACGAGTGAAGAGTTTTTAAAGAACTCAAAAGGAAGAAAATTTCGAAACAGTAATAAAGAGATGAGAGGAGTTTGCAGAATGCAAACCTCTTCTCTGGGAGACGGAAAAATGGTTAGAGTTTCCACAGGAAGAAAATTTCGAAACAGTAATAAAGAGACGAGAGGAGTTTGCACAATGCAGACCTCTTCTCTGGGGAGGCCGAAAATTGGTTAGGGTTTCCGTGTAATTCTTCAATATATCATTTATTAGTTATAAAAAATATTAAATTTATAATTCTATTTATATTTATATTTCTATATCATTGAATCATTATTATATATATAATTAAAGAAAAAAATACAAGCAACCCCTTGTGATATTACAAATGAGTAAATGACCCCCTTATTAAAAAAATAAATAGTAATTTACCTCTTTGTATTTTTTAAAATACAACAGTTCACCCCCCTTATGTATAAGGAGGTAAATTGCTTCATTTTAAAAAATATAGGGAGTAAATTGTTATATTTTTTTCATAGAAGGGTAATGTGCTCATTTTTAATATCAAAGGGGATAAATTGCTATTCACCTTTATTTTATATATATAACTAAATTTTTAGGAGAACTGATAATATGTAATGGTGCTCATAATTGGTAATTCAATCGAATTGAAACCGAAAATGCGACCAGCGACATACTGAAATCCAACAGAATGGATTGGTTTTTATTTGTTTAGAAATTTAATATTTAGAGATGAATATGTAATTTATTATAAAATAATTAACTTTATATTTTATTTGTATCATAGGTTTTATGGTTGAACATTAGTATAGATAACTATAGACTTAATGTATTTTTGGTATTAGGTTATTTAATATTGGGAAAAAGAAAATTTTCGTCCTATAACTTTGATTTAAATTGATTTTTCCTTCAGTCTAATTTTTGACTTTTTTGCCCTTTTGATGATAAAGGCTAATAGTCCATAATGCTCTATATGTAATATCACAAATATTTCTTTAATAAACTTAAATTCTTATACTATTCTAAGCGTGTAAGCTATGAAATGCAAAATAAATGAATATATAAGGACTAAAATTGCTCTTGAAAAGTTGTGTAAAGGTAAAATTGTTCAAAATTTAGTCAAATGACTAAAACTAAGCAATTCTAAAAATTACTGGACTAAAACTAAAATAGACAAATTTAAAGGATTAAAATTAATAGTAGCCAAAGTTAAATGACTAAACAAATAATTTTTCCTTTTAATATTTTCGTTTTGTCACTTTCACTAAAAAAACAGGTAATTTGGGATGGAATATTTGTAACGGATGACTTCTATCACAAATTGAAATGGATATTGTAACAGTTATCTACCGATGACGTCATCACGTCATGAATAAGAATTTATTATTGGATGGTAAAAAGCCGTTAGAAAAGGCATTCCAATGTAAGTTGTGCAAGTTTTTGTCCCATATTCCATTACAAAACAAAAAACTTTACAAGGTTCCATTGAATTTTGGGTTGATTATATTAAAATTGGGGATTTTAATTTTGGTCCTGTATCTATAAGGGGTTGGCAATTTTAGTCCTCTAATTTTGGAGTTGGCAATTTTGATTCTATAACTTTCAAATGTTCGCAGTTTTAGTACTTCTGCAAATTTTATGATCATTTTGCCCTTCTAGTTAGAAATCAATCATAGTTCACTACATGCTCCAAGATAGGCCCAACATGTTTTTAAAATAAATTAAGCCTTCATAAATTCATACCTTGTTCTAAACGCCTTGTTCCCTATCATTTCAAGTCCTCGGTTTTACAGACTTTTTTCAACCACACTATCGCAACAGATGGTTCGCAAATACTTGGCTCCTTTAGCAATAAACACCACATTCCTATTTCGTTTCCTATATTAGGGTGTAAAAGGCACTCCAATATAGGGACTTCATCGAATTTTGGACAAACAAGTTGAACATAAACCTTTGATTTATTGAAGAAATAATTGAAATATTACATAGACACTTCTTCTTCTATAGGAGGAGACAACTGTTTAGCCTTTTATATAAGGTTCTATTCTTATTGGGGAAACCCCCATAAAACTAAAAATTTAAAACTACAAGGATTGGAAAACCCAAAATATAATGCTTTGAAGAGTTGGAGAAAATTTTCGATGATCTCCATCTGCTTCGCTGCTTCCTTATTTATAATCGTCTGCGGATTTCAAACGTATGTTTAGATAAGATGTTATTGCGTTCGTCATCACTTTGTCTTTTTTTAAAAGCGTTATTGCGTTTGTTATCCCCGTGTCCTTTCAAGTTTGTAGTCATGATGGCTTGCCGGGTATGTAATTGCTAGCTGACTTCCTGCTTTACTGACTGTTGTTGTTTTCAGCCACTAGTCTCATTCTTGAATTTTTACATTCTTCAATTTTTACTTCATTTTGTAAAAATTCTTTGTTTTACCTTTGTCTTGATCTGGTTTGGGTTTCTTTTGGGTAACCCGAATTTCTCTTCCGAACAGGGGCTTCTTTTGTTCCTTGTAGCAAGTGCATATAGGGTTTTGCCATTGCCCAAAATGCAACATGTTGCACGTCTTCATCCTTATTGCTTCGGTCGCTGGTAGCTTATTTTTCCATATCAACATCCTCTTCTTTTCAAATAAGCTTTCTACGAACCCAGTATAATGATCCATTCACTTTGTTTGAGAAAGTTTTTTGAATGGATACTTGACTTTGTCCATCTCAGTGAGACAAACCCGTAACCTCCAAACTCGTCTGGTAGAGATATCGTTTTCACTAATAGCTGATACCAGGGGAGCTTCTCCTGAGGTAGCTTTAATTTTGTTAAAAGCTACCATGTCTGGTCTCTGCAGCTTGATGAAATAGAAGGTTGGATGAGACCCCTTTCCTATTGTTTCTGGAGCTGCTGATACGAATTTTAACTCTTAAATATTTCCTTTGTTCAAGTGGGGGTTGGTTTGCCAAGAGTCATAGACTGCCCCACTAATCCATTCCGAAAGCTTTGAAATTTTTGAAAAACTTGGTGACATAGTATGAATTGAAGCCAAAGCTCCAAAATCACACTATTCTAGGACATTCTTCACACCGTAATATATAGATCTCACTTTTTGTCTTGTTATTATCGATAATTAGGACTAAAATTGTCAATACATGATTGCCAAAAAAAGACCAAACATGACTTGTTCAAGACTGAAGACGTCAAAAAAAGGACCAAAAGTGTTAAAGGAGTAAGTAATAGGATCAAAAGTGCTATTAACCTAAAATTACAGGACCAAAAATATACTTTTACCCGCAACTTGATTAGGTTATTTGGCGTTTTCGTCTTTTTACTTTCTACGATAACATATGGTCCTACATCTTTCTAATTTTTGTTATTTTAGTATTTTTTTTTTCTAGGAGTTTACCTTTCTAGCTAGAAAAATTCATGTGCATCATATATGGCCTTTTAGATTGGGCTATTGTTTCTATTAAATTACCTTATAGCATCTTTGTTCTTTAATTTTTTAGGATAGTATTTAGGTCTTGTATTCTTTTATTTTTGCGATTCTAATTCTTTTTTCTTCCACCGGTGTTCGCCTTTCTCGACTAAAACTGCATATGTATCTTAAATGATCTTTTAAAATTGGGGCTATTATTTTTATTGACACATAGTATTTTTGTCTTTTAACTTTCTAGAGTAATATTTTAGTCCTGCATAATTTTAATTTTCGCGATTTCGGTCCTTTTTTTTTTTGTTTCATATATAGGAGTTCACCATTTCAGCCGAAAAATGCATGTGTATCTCACATGCCTTTTTAGAATTGGGGCTAATGTTTCTATTGGCTCGTAGCATTTTTTGTCCTTTAACAATATTTTGGTACTATATTTTTTTTAATTTTCTCAATTTCAGTCATTCTTTTTACTAGACTTCACCATTCTTCCCAGAAAAATGTATGTGCATTTCATGTGGCCTTTAAAAATTGGGGTATTGTATCAATCGACTCGTACTTTTTTGTTTTTTAAGCTAGCATTTTGGTATTGTGTTTTTCTAATTTTGGCATTTCAGTTCTTGTTTTCGTTGGAGTTCATCCTTCTAGCAAGAGGAGGTGAACTCTGGCAAAATAATGGGGTAAATTACGTAAAACCCCTCTATGCTATACAAAATTAGTTGAAAACTCATATGTTAATGAAATAGGTAAAAGAAATCTTTGTGTTTTTTGAAATAATGCACATTCTTCCTCACTGTTTGTTTCCTTTTAACTATTATACCCTTATTTTAACAATCATTGATCTTTAATGATAAAAATGAATGGTCAAGATTGCAATAATTATATAATATATGTTTCATTTATGAGTCAGGCTAAACGTGTGGGAAATTATAGTTTTAATGTTGCAAATATGAGGATGACAATTTTACCCCTGTACGAATTTATTTTGATAATTTTATCCTATAATTTAAAAGTTTCGCACAATGAGAAAAAAAGAAACTAAAAATTAAGGTGGCCTCAATTAATTAAGTCGGTCATATACATGTATGATCATTTTTATTCATAATGAATTAAATCTTTTAAAATTATAGAACAAAATTATCGATATAAATTTATATAGAACCATAATTATCATCCCCATGCCCCCTAAATGGACGTATGAATATGACACTGGTACAGGATTTAATGAGGCTTGCGATTTGAATTATTGTCGGTCAATGAGGCTGCGATTTGTAAGCATTTATTCGGTCCATTACGTTTACGTACCGGAGGCGGTCCTTCTTACCAACTGTCACATTCTGACCAGAATGATTCAAGTAGACCTTCCTAATTAATTAATTAATTAGATTAATTCTTTGCAGTCCTTTCAGTTCATCAGTTCTAAAATGATTTTCTACATTTTATTTAAAATTTGATCTTATTTGGTTCTGAATAATTCAAATGCATCTACAACATACAGAATTATTATTTCCCTGCCTATCGCAGACACGGTAAGAAAATATATTATTATATATATATATATATTATAAATTACTAATATATAAAAATCATTTCAAATCAATATTGTTTATCATGAATAAATCAAATAAAACTTAAAATTTGATCACAATTCATTCCATGATTTTAACTAATATTTAGACCTTGTTTGCAGCAAAAATATAATAAGGGTAAATTACAACAACCTCCCCTTAGGTTTGATATAATTACTAATACATTCTTGTTGTTTGAATAATTATCAATACCACAATTAGTCCATTCCATTAGTCTCCATTACAATAAGGGTATAGCTGAAAATTTCATACATCTATTCAAGAATTACATAATTTCATCAAACATTAAGGGAATTTTGTAATTTTTCGAACAATGAAAAGGTATTTGTAATTTTACCAAACTTTAAGGGGATTGTTGTAATTTATTCTAATTATAATGCATCCATGATTTATTTTTACTTTTCATTATGTTAATTAATTATAATAAAAAACCACGTATCATTTAGTGACACTTGATGTCATGAGTTCTTGAGAATCCCTCTTCCATATTTACTTAAATTTAAATAATATTTCAAGATTATTACAAGATCCTCCCCTGAAATTTATCTAATTACACATCACTACTATTTATCATGGTAAATAAAATGACAACAGTTTAAATATCATGACAAATCACTACTATTAATCATGGTAAATAAAATCAAAGCAAAAACTTAAATTTTTACTAAGTTTAATATAATTATTCGTCATAGATTATATTTTATTAGTTAACTTCGAGTCTGTAAAAAAAAAAATCAAACTATTTAACTCACTAATTATATTTTAATTTATTATAAATAAAAGATATTTTTTTTCCAATTAAGAAATTTTTAGTTAAACTTAAAATACAAAATTACTAAATGAAGAACTTATTTGAGCAATATTGTCTAAAAATTTAATTGTGGGGGTAAGTGTTATACTTATTAATTTAAGAGAATAATTATTACATGACGAATAGTTTAGGGAGACAAAGTGTATTTTACCCTAATTTTAATAAATCATAAAATTTTAAATGAATCATTAATCTAAATTTATTAAAGTATGTAAGTTTGAAAAGTTGGATTTACTTTAGAGAAATTGCCAGTAATTCGAGTATGCCTTAAAGATCTTCGTAATATTATATTAAGCGTAAATTACAATAGGCTTTTTTTTAAGGTTTTGCTATATTTAGGAGTAATAGTATTTTTAGTCGAATAAGTTATGAATGTTATTTTTGGTCCCATTCATTACGAGATTAATACTTTTAATTCCATAACTTATAAAAATTAGCATTTTTGGTCCTCATGCACTTTTCCATCTACAATTTAACGAGGTAGATCACGTGCCTAGCACGTTGCAGTTAAGTATATAAGTGTTTCATTTAGCCTATTTGATTCATTTGTGGAAGACATGATTCTTTGTGTTGATTCTACTTGGCTTCACCTTATAAAAATATGAGAATTATAGGTATCAATTTTTGTGAGAAAAGAGAGAATCACTGTGTTATATATACTCTCCTTATGGGACCAAAAATATTATTTTCCCTATACTTACTAATTCACTTGTTAATTTAAAAATTATATATACTCTCCTGAAATTACAATACCCTAAAAAATACCCCCTATAATATGCTATCACAAAGGTGTGTTTGGTTGTGTACTTGTAATTTGAGGGGAATATTTAATTATGACAAATCTAAAGGGAACCCATCATAATTACCTTTATATTAAAGGGTAAAATAGTTCTTTTATCAGGATCGTTAATGAGTTTTTAGCTGTCTATAATATCAAAAATAGTAGATATAATTTTTTAAACTTCATTAAATTTGTCCGTAATTAGATCAAATCTGAAGAAAAGGACACTGTAGCTTTGCCGATTCCTTATTGCAAATAGGGGTGGCAATCATACCCAAACCCGTTAGAACCTGCCCGGGCCCCACCCCATCCAAAAAATTACAAACGGGGTGGGTAGCAGGTTCAGGCCGGGTCCTAGGTCCTTAGGACCCGCCCCAGTTTTATTATTTAATGTTTATATATAAATATATAATATTTTACTTTATTTTGGTAAAATAAATACTAATAAAATATTAAATCATTTTATTTGTTTATTGTTAGGTATCCGTTCAACAATTGATAAATTAAAAAATATATCACAATACTTAATGAGACGAAAATGAAGAAAGTGTTAGTAATGTGTAATTGCTATAAATTATTTGGTTTATTTTTATGAATAATTGACGATAAATTTTTTTGGCATTGAATATTCTTTCTTATGTATATTTATAAAATAAATAAAAAAAATAAAATAAAAATAACCAAGTTTACCGAATTAAACCCATCCTAATTGATTTTGTACCGGGGCGGGACGGGATGGTTCCGAGTCCACCCAAACGTGCCCCATACTTCGGGTTGCCACCCCTAATTGCAAAATAGAAGTGATAAAAATATAATATTTATTGCAGGTAGTGGAAGAAAGAAAAACCAATCCTAACAAATATCTTTCCTGGTCTTTGTCCGAAGTCAAAAGTAGCTATCCATTGTAACAAACTTTCCTGTGCCACTTGCTGCTACAATATGTCCAAGTGCACTATAAATACCCATCATTCCCTGCCTCGTTCTTCCACACCAACACAAACATTTCTCCAATTATTCCTTTATATCAAACAAAATGATTAGTTTCTTCAGCAAAGGAAAATCTCTGCTAGCAATTTACACCCTGCTTGCCCTACTTCTGGCCTCCGGAAAATGGGTTTCTGGCCAGAACTGCGGCTGCGCATCTAACTTGTGCTGCAGCCAATACGGCTATTGTGGCACTGGCAATGATTATTGTGGCGACGGATGCCAGGCCGGCCCGTGCTACGCCCCTCCGGGAAATAATGGAGTCAAAGTTGCGGATATCGTCACTGATTCGTTCTTCAATGGGATTGCTAATCAGGCCCCGTCAGGCTGCCCTGGAAGGGGATTTTACACCAGGTCTGCTTTTCTCCAGGCCCTTGCATCGTATCCGAAGTTCGGGACGACCGGTTCCGTGGACGATTCTAAGCGTGAGATTGCTGCGTTCTTCGCGCATGTCACCCATGAGACTGGACGTAAGTTCTAGTTTTTACATTCATTATTAGTTAATCGTAGTTTGATGAAATCTAAAAGTATTTATTGTAGGAAGCTCATGCATTATCGAAACTTAGGTTAATGAATACTCACACACTCCATGAAGATAAGAGGAGTAGCCGAAAATATATTAAAGGATTTTTTAAAAGAAACTTTATTACAGGAGAAATGGTCATAGGTGGTCCTTGGTCATATGCCTTGGGCAGAACCACTCCGTTGACCAAATAATTGTCCGACATTGCAAATTCCGTGGCAAACTGTTGATACATTTATTGGTCAAAATGATGGTCTTTGTAATAGTTTTGCACTCACGTTGTAAAGTATTGACGGTACCTTTTTCCATCGCAATATTTCTGTAATCGGATCTCCTGTAACTTCCTTTGATCATATCATATAAATTCCCATGCAGATATGTGCTCTAGAGTAGAGAATGGTGGCCAATCTAAAGACTATTGCGACGAAAATAACAGACAGTGGCCGTGCGCACCGAATAAGGGCTACTACGGGCGAGGACCCCTGCAACTATCGTGGAACTACAACTACGGCCCGGCAGGGCAAAGCATAGGCTTCGACGGATTGAACAACCCTGAAATCGTAGCAAGAGATGCAGTTGTTTCATTCAGGACAGCTTTCTGGTTCTGGATGAATAATTGCCATAACGCCATAACTTCTGGACAAGGCTTCGGGGCCACGATTCGTGCCATTAACGGTCCCCTTGAATGCAATGGAGCAAATCCAGCAACGGTGACTGCTCGTGTTAATTACTACAGAGACTATTGTAATCAACTTGGAGTTAATCCTGGAACTAATCTTCGGTGTTAGAGAAGAGAGGTGGGAAATATGTGGACGTAGTGAATAAAAGCCTCTTCCACGAGCAATAAGAAGAATTGGGGGTAATGTTGTGGTTTTTGCCTAATGTGCGGGTGTTGAATTTTTTGGATTATGTAATCTCTCAAAGTGATATGTTTCACTGCAACACAATGTAACGTTAATATATTAAGTAATAAATTTAAGGGTTGCTGTTAGGAATCAAATTTGGTAATAATTGTAAATACTTGAAATATGAAAAATTACAAAACATCTAGCAATGTGGTCATTTCATTATAATTATCCGCCATTAGATATAGTTTCATCCAATTTTTATAATAAATTAGCCAAAATATCATATTGGATTATAAAATTTTAATTTTTTTAAAAAAAATTCTAAATATTTTATGCACTAATATGCTTTATAGATTATTCATTACCCCTATTTTTATTTTTACACCTTTTCAGATATGTTTTTAAATATTAAACAAAGATAAAGTAGTAATTTTTACTTCACGAGTTATAAATACTTTTTATATTTAAATGAAAATTTATAATTTTTTAAACAATAAATTTTTTTTATAATTGTACCAAACTTGAGACCAAGCATATGTAATTTATTCTAATTTCAGAATTGTTGAAATAATGAATATGGCTTTAATTGTAACTTTCGTTGTATATATATAGAGGGTGTTGTAATTTTGACCACATAAAAAGTTGTTTGGAAAATTAATCTACTAATTTATTAATTTTCATGTATTGAGGATTTTTTCTTGTAGGGGTTTTAAAAAGCGATAAAACTAGTAATTAATGGCTCTTCGCCTGGTTGATAAGCTTATTTTACGTGTTTTAAGTAGAGAAATACACTCTTTTCTTGTGCCGTTTAGAGCAGAACCAGTCGTGATTTATTATTTTTCAGGTTTAATTTCTTTATAAAATAGTGTTATTGGCATTTTCCCTTTTGCATGCATGCTTTATCCGAGGACAACCTCAGCTGATACAACATGGCCTTGCCATGTAATTCCTAGTTCAATAATCGAAGCAAACACTGTCAGGCCGTGTCGGAAGCCTTACTAATCAGGTGACGAATAAGACCTGATCGTGTTCCCGTACACGGGCGTGTTATCTATTTGAAAATGAGGGACGAAGAACGTTAATCGGGAGAGAGGAGCTGGACGCAGAGACGAGTCTTGAGAGGATTCAAACAAGTGGTGGAAGCATCGAGCCGGCTAGAAAGATTGTATTATATTTTATATTAATATAATATTTTTCCCTAATTATTCATGTCTTGTATGTTTATTACATTTCATTATTTAATATTTGTTCAATCAATTAAACTTATAAATATAGTTAAATTTAATAATTAGTTACATAAATTAAATTATTTTTAAAAATTTTGTCATTAACTAAAAAATTAGGAACGATTTTAGTAATTGTTAAGAAATGTTACAAATTTCAAAATTGTAACTGCTTCAAACGTCATTGCTATTAAGGAATTGACCATTCCTACATGTATTGCAACTCAAACTAATGTACACACCATATAGTGCTTCAAAAAAATATTCCTAATACAGCTACAAGAGACTGTTTTTTTTAAAAAAAAAAAAAAAACGTGCCTAATACTATTTCAAAAATTGAGCACTATACAATTTCGATAAACAATCCTAAATACATCACCAATTCAAATAAATGCAGTTTCAAAATTCAGCCAATGAGTATTATAAAAACTGTTCAAAAAATATCTCGAATTAAATTACATAATCATTCCAAATCTTGTCCAATGTGTTCCAATAGAAAAAAAAATGCATATTCAAAAACACTATTAGTTACGATCAACATCAATGTGTTACGATACCCGTTCCAATTGAAAACGGTTCCTCACCAACCATTCCTAAATTTTAGGAACACTGTCTATAACGACGAAACGAAACTCGCTCCAAACTCCGATTCAAATTAATTTCTTTAATTTCAAACCGTTCCCCTGAAAAAACCGTTCCAAACTCCGATTCAAATTAATTTCTTTAATTTCAAACCGTTCCCCTGAAAAAAAAAAAAAACAGTTCCTAAATTCGCCCGATGGTAAGTTCCCATCGAAATTAAGTAAATTCTCCTTAGGGCATTTAGTTCAAGTATAAGAGAAAGAAGGGAATAAAAGGGGGAGGGGAAGTGAAAAGGTAAGAGAGAGCGAAAGAATAATATTTTCTTTTTTTGTAAATTGTTCTGTATGATCCAAAGGAACACAAATCTCTTGTTTGGTACGAGAATAAAAGATTGAAAAGAAAAAAATTAATTTTTTGTAATTTTATTGATTAATCATTTCTCTTCTCAGAAAATAAGCAAGTTAATATTATAATAAAATAATTTAAGTATATCAAAAATTTAAAAACCTAATTAATAAAAAATATTTATCAAACAAGACCAAAAAATAATTATTAATAAAAATATTCATAATGACTACTAAAACTATTCAGTTTAAATAAAAATAAAAATTACTACAAAATGACCTCAAATAAAGAATTCAAATCTAAATAAAATATGTATTTGTTTGTCTTTTTCGCCTGTACTTACACTTTTTCGATCAATTTTAAATAAAAACGAGATTAGACTCCGAAAAAGTTTTATATACTTCCAATTTTACTTCAACCCAAACCCATTCTCCTTAATCAAACAGCAAACTTCTTCTTATATATATATTTGTGCAATCATTTTTGTAACTATACATCCACTTATCACATCAACCGAACAAGATATTATTGATATTTTATCATTAATACCACCTTTTTTGTAGTGCAAGTCATGACATACTAAATTTGCTCAACTATTCATTCAAACTTTAAAGCCCTGACCTCAATAGATCTTTTGTTATGTTTTTCATGTCAGAATTATAATATATATGTACATTGAAAACTTCCAGACTTGCGTATTTATAATAGGGGAATAATTATCTTTCGTCGTCGTTTTAAGCAGATTTTTATTTAAAATTTATTGTTTTTTAGTTTTTCTTCTTCCAGTGATACTGCTTTTGATATTTTACTTATTTTGCGGACTTAATTAGCGATAAAAAGAGTTAAAACGTCAAACACACGCAGAATCAGCCTGAAACCAAATAGAACACGTCGTGAATTTTGTTAAAAAATTGATTTAGTTCGACACTTGACATTTGCATATTTAGTCCCATATGTAGTCATATCATCGCACACAGCTGTGTCAGGCACAAACCTAAGAGATGCACAATACTGTCCTAATTCTTATGATTTATATTGCATTGTGAATATGCTAGACACGTATTTGCATATTTAAAATATCAAGCCAAGTGCTGAAAGGTAAATATCCATGTAAGAAAGTCAGATATTAAATATGAAAATTAACCACGAAAGTAGGTTTAATTTTTAAAAGATTTGCATGAATTAAACATAAGTCGTGCGTTTGCGGTCAGACATCATCACGCATTGGAGAGATCCAACTTTGATTTTCATAAAATTAAATAGGAAAAAATGCAAGGAACCCTCTTGTGATATTGTAAATGAGCAAATTACCCCTTTATAAAAAAAAAAAATAGAAATTAACCTTTCTATATTTTTTAAAATACAATAATTTATCTCCCTGTGATTTTTAAAAATGTTCATTTTAAAAAGTATAAGAGGATAAATTGTTATATTTCTTTCATAGGGAATAATGTGCTCATTTTTAATATCACAAGAGGTAAATTGTTATTTACACCAATTAAATAATAGCACTTACCACCAAGTGAAATGATAATAAATAATCATGTTTTCGAGGTAGTGGAGGAAATTAAAATTAGCCTCGACAATTCCCTTCTGCAGGTCCCTGTCGACAACAAAAGATAATTGCCCATTGCAACAACTTGCCAGTGCCACTAGCTGCTGCAGTACGTCCAAGTGCACTATAAATACCCATCACTCTGTTTACACCAATCGAACATTTTCTTCAAGTACTCCTTTGTGCAGAAAAAATGATCAGTGTCTTCAGCACAAGAAAATCTCTGCTAGCAATATATACCCTGCTTGCCCTACTTCTGGCCTCCGGAAAATGGGTTTCAGGCCAGAACTGCGGCTGCGCATCTAACTTGTGCTGCAGCCAATACGGCTATTGTGGCACGGGCGATGCTTATTGTGGCAACGGCTGCCAGGGTGGGCCGTGTTATGCTCCTCAGGGTAATAACGGAGTCAGAGTTTCGGATATTGTAACTGATGCATTCTTTTATGGGATTGCTAATCAGGCCCCGTCAGGCTGCCCCGGAAGGAGATTCTATTCACGGGCTGCTTTTCTCCAAGCCCTTGGCTCGTACCCGAAGTTTGGGACTGCTGGTTCTGTGGACGATTCTAAGCGTGAGATTGCCGCATTCTTTGCACATGTTACGCATGAGACTGGACGTAAGTTTTAGCATTTACATTTAATTTAATATTGTACACAAAAAAATATCACTAGTTACAATACAAATTTCTTGTAAAATAATAGAATCCGCCAGTAATTTACTTTTGGCAATGAATTTAACAACAAAAATATTTACTTGGTAATTAGCTCGTTCATGATTTTTACATTTTTTTTTTGTTTCTGATTTTGCAAGAAATATTTGCGACAAAAATATTTGTTAGTTAATTTTTTAAGGGGAACTTTTCAATTTTTTTTTTCCGAAGGTTAGTTATAAGAGTCCCTGAGAGTAGAGGAACTTGTAGGTTAAGTAATTAATATTCACACACAATACTAAAATCAGCCATGAGTTAATTACTTAGTAAATACTTTGCTAAATCCATTGCTACGTAAATTAGCAAAGAATTCTATTATTTTATAAGAAATTTGTATTGTTTCTGATTATATTATTTCTTATAGTTACCCTAACATAAAATTTTGGGCAAAATATTTTTTTAGTCCTATAAAATAAGGGTAGAATTTGTTTTGATACCACAATTATGACAGATATACTTTTAGTCCCATAAAACTCAAAGTCGCATCTTTTTAATCCCAAAATTATGTCTTTTTAGTTTCAAACAACACTTATTTAGTCCCAAAACTCCAGAGCACATGACTTTTTGGGATTAAAAATACGTGATTATGAGTTTTATAAAAATAAAAGCGTCATTTGCTATAGTTGTTGTACCAAAATAAATTATACACTTGTTTTATATGACTAAAAAATTATTTTACCCTAAAATTTTGGATGCTGATCGAGGTTAAGCAAATCCGGTGCTATTCATCAATCAATTTAACAATTTTCCTATGGTAACCATCAAGGAAAAGGCATTTTACTTTTTCAGCTAACTATATTAAACGATGCTATAAGAACAAAAATATAGTTTAATAGAAAACATTTTCATGAATACCTATATACATATCTGTACCTATATATAAAATAACGTATAACTAAAATAGAAGATAATCGCATTGTCTTCTATAAAGTTTTTGGTGTAACTACACGTAAACTTTATGTATTTTTTAAAGTATATTTAATACTAATGACGTTTGTTTTCGTCCAAAAGATTAAATAGATCCATCCATTGGAAATATCATGTAATTTGTTAACGTCAGCGAAAAACTGAAATGAAAAATTCATATTTATCTCGATTGACTTAATATTGATTTATTGCATGTTAAATAAATTTTTCTGACTAAATTACTCTCGTACATCTTCCCACGCCAATATTTACGTCTTCAAACCCAGATATGTGCTCTAGAGTAGAGAATGGTGGCCGATCTAGAGACTATTGCGATGAAACTAACCAACAGTGGCCATGCGCACCGAATAAGGGCTACTACGGGCGAGGACCCCTGCAACTATCGTGGAACTACAACTACGGCCCGGCAGGCCAAAGCATAGGCTTCGACGGATTGAACAACCCTGAAATCGTAGCAAGAGATCCAGTTATTTCATTCAAGACAGCCCTCTGGTTCTGGATGAATAATTGTCATGACACCATAACTTCTGGACGAGGCTTCGGGGCCACGATTCGCGCCATTAACGGTCCCCTTGAATGCAACGGAGCAAATACAGAAACGGTGTCTGCTCGCGTTAATTACTACAGGGACTACTGTAATCAACTCGGAGTTGATCCTGGAACTAATCAGTGGTGTTAGAGAAGAGTACAATGTGAAAAAAATAATTAAAGAGAGGTGGGTTAATATATGTACGAGTAGTAAATAAAAACCTCTTTGCACGAGCAGTAAGAACTGGTGGTATTACTATATATGTTCAAAATATAAGTGTTTTATGTCAAGAAAAATGTGTGACTGTTACCGTTTCTAGATTATGTAATATTCTCCCGTATTATGATGTGTTTAATTTCAACCATGTGTAATGTTTTCTTTTTGAGGAAAAAGCGATGATATTACCAACTACCAAGAGTAAAAACTGTTCACAGGACACCTCCAGAAAGTCCAGCAAAACATCAATGCCCAAGAACAGACAAATCAAAGAACACCAAACATGAAAAAGAACTCGGCCCCCATAAAACCATCATAAAAGCAACAATGAAAATTTAGCACTCGTACCGTACTAAGCTCACACCCCACCAACCACACCCTGGCCTAACACGGCCTTCTGCCAATAGGGTAGCAGGGGATATAAGGAAAGAGATCGCATTGTGAGAAGGTAAGTTTTTTGAGCTTTCAGCTAGTTATGTTATCTTAACATTGAGAGCTATCTCACACGTACTAAAAACTAACTTGAGCGTCGGAGCACCTCCGCCGGGACCTATCCCGGCTAAGTGACGTTCATTTCTTGTGAACAACCCTGAAATCGTAGCAAGAGATCCAGTTATTTCATTCAAGACAGCCCTCTGGTTCTGGATGAATAATTGTCATGACACCATAACTTCTGGACGAGGCTTCGGGGCCACGATTCGCGCCATTAACGGTCCCCTTGAATGCAACGGAGCAAATACAGAAACGGTGTCTGCTCGCGTTAATTACTACAGGGACTACTGTAATCAACTCGGAGTTGATCCTGGAACTAATCAGTGGTGTTAGAGAAGAGTACAATGTGAAAAAAATAATTAAAGAGAGGTGGGTTAATATATGTACGAGTAGTAAATAAAAACCTCTTTGCACGAGCAGTAAGAACTGGTGGTATTACTATATATGTTCAAAATATAAGTGTTTTATGTCAAGAAAAATGTGTGACTGTTACCGTTTCTAGATTATGTAATATTCTCCCGTATTATGATGTGTTTAATTTCAACCATGTGTAATGTTTTCTTTTTGAGGAAAAAGCGATGATATTACCAACTACCAAGAGTAAAAACTGTTCACAGGACACCTCCAGAAAGTCCAGCAAAACATCAATGCCCAAGAACAGACAAATCAAAGAACACCAAACATGAAAAAGAACTCGGCCCCCATAAAACCATCATAAAAGCAACAATGAAAATTTAGCACTCGTACCGTACTAAGCTCACACCCCACCAACCACACCCTGGCCTAACACGGCCTTAATGCAGCATCCCCAACTTCAGTTTACCACGAGTGTCACCTGGTATTAGAATAAGTGATCAAAAAGTCAATTATTTAAGCAATTTCTTTCATTTTGTAATATTGAAATTAAATGAATAAGAGTAAGTATTCATTTGACTTATTTTGTTGTTCTACTCTTGTACTTTTTTAAATATTGAAACAAAACCCATAGATTATTAATCAACCAATAAAGTTGGGTTGCGCATTTGAGGACAATAATGAAACCAACTTTTGAAGGTTGGATCTAAAATGTTGCATGTCGAGAGTCCCGGGAATGAGTACTGAGAGTTCTATTGAGACTTGTACTAAATTTTGCGTTCATATGATGGATGCCGTGTTTCATAGGCGACAGGCATATGACGTCTTTGCAATTTAAGTGGGTGGTTGATAAAGTTATCAAGCCGACTGAACTGACTCGTGGAGAATCGTTATATGAAAACCTCTAAGGCTTGGTTGGTATGACTTGAGCTCCTCGACTTTGATAGTATGAGGTTTAGTCCTCAGACTTGAGGATCCACACAACGAGGGGTATTAGTGAAGGTGGTTGTAATTTATCCTCATTTATATAATATTTCATATTTAACAAATTCAACAAAAAAAATTATAACTAAAAATTAAATAAAATATTATAAAAATGAATATAATAATTAAAATATAAATAATTTATATAAAAATTGTACTACATATGTAATGGCTTCTGTAACGATTTTAGCAGTACACTTCATTAGCATATAACCTGGAATCAATTCCTAGAGCTGCTCCAAAGGCCGTTACAAACTACAAAAAAATGTTCATAATAGGAGTCACAAAAGCCGTTATAATATGTGTTAAATGAGGTATTACAGAATGAGGTACAAACATCGTTACAAAAATAGGCACGACCGTTATAAATAGTGTTCAAGCGACTATTCCAATTGGGATATACACGTATAACTATATGTAATATGATGGTAGTTCCAAAAGTAGGTCTAATAAATTTAAAGTGGTCGGGAGTTCCAACGTCGCGTTCTGCATTGAGTTCATTATTGTAACGGTAAAATTGGCTGGTACAAAATTCGGTACAATTTGGAACGACTTTGTTAAGAGTCGTCCCAATTTTTTTGTAACACCTGTTAAAGGAATGGACGAGAACATCAATTATACGAGCAGTTCCAAATTTATAAAATCTATTACAAATTTAAATCTCGTCATTACAAAAGTTATTCCAACAAAATATTTTTTTTGTAGTGCTCTCTCTAGACGAAAAATCCCTATCCACTCTTTGAGTTCTTCTTAATTTTGAATCAAGTCAAGAGCGAAAGTAGATCAAACACAGTAATTGATAGTGTAGATTTGATCACTTCTTCCTGATATTAGTCTTGCTAGCAAGAATGAAATCTAGACTTTACGGTGTGGTATGTACAACTTTTGGAGGATTTCTACAGTTGTAACCTTGCATGGACGGATTCGGAGAAAGGAGCAATGCAAGAAGCTGAATTTTAAAAAATGTCAAAGGCAATATTCCAGTTTAAATACTGCACCTTCGCTTTCTCCATAGCCTTAAATGCCATTATGTTTCGATCTCTGTGTTTTTCAAATATTGAGTGTCGAGGAACATCAAAGATACACTGTTTGATCTGAATTTAAAATTTTTTTCTTTTATTTTATGCTTCCATCATTTTCTAGTTGATCCACTGTCTTCAAGTGGTATCGGAACTTGATTTTGAATATAAGCTATGGTTCTTATATTTACTGTGTTAAAGCATATTTTATGTGTTTTATCAGCTTACGAAAAATATATTTACGATTTTAATTTGCATAATCGTATGTTTGATTTTATATTTTTAATTTTGCAAATTATTTTGGATATTCGAAAACTTGATTATGATTGTGGTTTTTTATATTATGTTGGGTGGGGTTTGGTGTTCCTCTTTATTTTCTTCTCTCTCTTCGTTTTTAATTTTGAAATAATAAGTCTTGCTTTTTGCCTATCCATGTAATACCCCCAACATGATTGAGTTTCCTTCTTATGTTGTAATGAGAATAGATAAACAGTAAACTAATTTTTTTTTTTCAAAAATTAATTTAAGGAAGGGAGCCCATGGCGATGGAAGCCCACAATGGATGGAGTCCAAAAGGAGAGCCGAATGAAAATGAAGAGGCGTTACAAGATCCATTACAATGATAATAGATTATATTTTGTGTATAGTTTAGGCCACCCTAGAAGACCATGGATCCACTATGACCTTATTTGCTCGTATAGGATTGGGCTTGCGATAATGCAACAATGGGATGCTAGTTTTTTTATTTGCATGTGATGCGTTTGATAAATGCTTTAAATATTGGATATTTGTTCGCATACAAGCTACTTAATCTGATGAGGTTTCAGTCTGAAACTACAAATAAACTCCCACTTAGATGACCCAAATATAAATTAACCCATAATAGAATTAAAAAAATTTATTTGTAAATTCCAAGCCTTCCATCTATAGAAGTATAGCGATGAAGCTACTTCTACCCAAACGTGGATATTTCACGAGTCGTGGTATGTTTGGAGCGGGTGATATGTTGTTGTTCTGGACAAAAGAATATAATCCTATTTTCTTGTCTCCAATGGTGGGGAACGACAATCAAGATATGATTTCGGATGATGGGCCAGCTTAACACCATTGATTTACTTAGAGAAGTTAAATGTGTGTAAAACCTGACAACTTAATAAAAAGATTCAAGAATTTCCTTGAATTATGATCCGGCTTGAGTAAGCGACTTCAATCAACAAATTTGATCTGGCCACATAATCTTTTCAAATTTGTTATGGGTCCTGATAAATGAAACAAGTACGTCAGGTTAGTGGGGTTCGTTCCCGACAAAGACTCTCCGACGCCCAAGTTAGTTGGTGATCGAGATAGAAATATGCGATCTAAAGTCAAAAAGTCAAAGCAATAAATGCCAGTTACCTCGATTGAGTCAGATCTGAAGTATTTACAGGGTCCAATTTGACACTGTAAATTAGTCCACGTGTCCTAATTTGAGCCTTCCCTAGCTTCAATCGTGTGATGCTTAACCGTTTTCAGACTCCAGGTCAACCCGCGGGGCGGGCCCCAGCGACCCGACCTGCGATCTCATGTGCGGATATCTTGGCAAAATGTCTCTTATGCCCTTAATGAAGGACTTTTTCGTCTTTTTAATAATTAAATCCCCGTCAAATTAAAAAGAAAAAAAAATACATAAAATGTGTATGGAAAAACCTTAACTTATTGAGAAAAGCATAAGCTATGGGAGAAGGGGGAAGAGGGAAGATGCTAAGAGATTAATAATGAATATCTAAGAATAATGATTCTCTAGCTAAAGGCCCCTTTAATAGGCTTAAAATCGTCCAGCTCTTTTGGTCTCAGAGCCCTTCTTGTCTTCAAGTTATACGGTAAGCTGATATTTTGGTGCTTTTATTATAATTTTCATCCAAAGTACTTTTTATTATACTTTGACACCCAAATTCCACGATATTTGCACTTTGCAATCTCAAATTACTTTTTGATGGAAAATTTCACCGAAAAATGATCATATATGTAAAACATACTATTTTTTATTTTTTATTTTTTTGAGAAAAACGTCAATCAAACACCAACTATTCTTTTTTTATGCTTTAAGCGTACGAAAAAAATAATTTAAGCGGAACGACAAACTGTATTTACCCTATTATATAAAGGTGATATTTAGTGCGAACATGTTATTTATTTATTTATTTATTTTGAGAAAAGAACACACTTCAAAGGTATGTTTGTGATGGCTCCAAAGGAGACGTATAGAAACTACTGGTTTTAATTAGTTTATATTGAAGTAATAATCCTGAAAATTTTGTCTTATAATAATTTAAGAAAATTAGTCCATTGGCTGCTAAGAAATGCATTCCAAATATTTTCACGAACGCCACGTACAATTGGGACAAAGATTCATTGATCATGTTGTTTGTAGGTGTTTGGTGTTACTTTTATTTTCCTCTTACGTTCTTATCCGTTTTAATCTAGATTTATGTTTTTTTTATATATACTACTCGTTGCCGCATACTATTTTTGCGAACATAAAATATGCGGATGAAATGAAAAGAAAAAAGAAATTTGTAGAAATTAAACAAACATGGTCTGGGGGCGGGGAGGACAAAGAAAGAAGTTTGTGAAAAGAAAGAAACGTTGAATCCGGTGAGAGAAGAAAAATAAATTGTAATTGTGAATTTATTATAAATATAATATTTATGGGAAAAATAAAAATGGAGTAGTGGGTTCAGAGAAAAAAACAAAGAATCACAACTGTGAGATTATTAAAAAATATTGAAATTACTTGATCAATTTTAATTTTTTATTTTGTTTTCTTTTTGAAAGGGAAGAAATGAATAAAAGAGTAAAATAAGGGTAAAATTTGTTTTGATACCACAGTTATGGTAGGTGTACTTTTAGTCCCATAAAACTCAAAGTCGCATCTTTCTAATCCCAAAATTACGTCTTTTTAGTTTCAAACAACACTTTTTTAGTCCCAAAACTCCAGTGCACATGACTTTTTCGGATTAAAAATACGTGATTATGAGTTTTATAAAATAAAAGCCTCATTTACTATAATTGTCGTACCAAAACAAATTATACACTTATTTTATAAGACTAAAAAATTATTTTACCCTAAAATTTTGGATGCTGATCGAGGTTAAGCAAATCCGGTGCTATTCATCAATCAATTTAACAATTTTCCTATGGTAACCATCAAGGAAAAGGCATTTTACTTTTTCAGCTAACTATATTAAACGATGCTATAAGAACAAAAATATAGTTTAATAGAAAACATTTTCATGAATACCTATATACATATCTGTACCTATATATAAAATAACGTATAACTAAAATAGAAGATAATCGCATTGTCTTCTATAAGGTTTTTGGTGTAATTACACGTAAACCTTCTGTATTTTTAAAAGTATATTTAATACCAATGACGTTTGTTTTCGTCCAAAAGATTAAATAGATCCATCCATTGGAAATATCATGTAATTTGTTAACGTCAGCGAAAAACTGAAATGAAAAATTCATATTTATCTCGATTGACTTAATATTGATTTATTACATGTTATATAAATTTTTCTGACTAAATTACTCTCGTACATCTTCCCACGCCAATATTTACGTCTTCAAACCCAGATATGTGCTCTAGAGTAGAGAATGGTGGCCGATCTAGAGACTATTGCGATGAAACTAATCAACAGTGGCCATGCGCACCGAATAAGGGCTACTACGGGCGAGGACCCCTGCAACTATCGTGGAACTACAACTATGGCCCGGCAGGCCAAAGCATAGGCTTCGACGGATTGAACAACCCTGAAATCGTAGCAAGAGATCCAGTTATTTCATTCAAGACAGCCCTCTGGTTCTGGATGAATAATTGTCATGACACCATAACTTCTGGACGAGGCTTCGGGGCCACGATTCGCGCCATTAACGGTCCCCTTGAATGCAACGGAGCAAATACAGCAACGGTGTCTGCTCGCGTTAATCACTACAGGGACTACTGTAATCAACTCGGAGTTGATCCTGGAACTAATCAGTGGTGTTAGAGAAGAGTACAATGTGAAAAAAATAATTAAAGAGAGGTGGGTTAATATATGTATGAGTAGTAAATAAAAGCCTCTTTGCACGAGCAGTAAGAACTGGTGGTATTACTATATATTTAAATCCTCTTATTCTCCGATTATAAGAGATCAATGGTTGTGATGATGGTGATATTAGAAAAGACCAATATGCCCTCCTGACGAGGGTAAAACGGTCTACATACTTTGAAGGTCTTTGACCAAGGGTCAATCCCTTGGTGGTTACATGGTCAGAGCGTACTTAATTCCTAAAAATGAGGACACTTAAGCACCATTCACAGATGGTGGACACTGAACGTGGATACATGCATAAACCTGCCAATAGCGCAGGGTAGCAGGGGATATAAGGAAAGAGATCGCATTGTGAGAAGGTAAGTTTTTTGAGCTTTCAGCTAGTTATCTTCGATTAACATTGAGAGCTATCTCACACGTACTAAAAACTAACTTGAGCGTCGGAGCACCTCCGCCGGGACCTATCCCGGCTAAGTGACGTTCATTTCTTGTCTGCAGAAAACCTTCTTGATTACGCACACAGAGCAGCTTGTTTGCTTGGGGAGAAGCTGAGTTTTCGAGCCGGATCAGGTTGATATATTCCTTTGTTGAAATCCATAGTTAAAATTTTCTATGATGGATTTACGGTCCATGTGCTTGTTTGCTAAATGTTTTTTGAGTGTAAATGTTAAATAGGCGGAAAGAGATGAAAGGCCTATTGAAAGCTGGCACCTTCATCCATGGGGAGAAGTCTTCCTTCTTGCAGAGACGGAGAGAGGTTGGACTCCTCCTTTGTTTATTATCCATCACAATTGCTATGTAAATTACTATTATCAATCATAATTAACAAAAATCAATAGCAAAATTTAAAGTAAATCACAAGTAATCAATATTTGTTGTGATTTTTGTTACGATTAAAATACCTACCGAATTTTTTGGAAACAACAACTAATGACCGATGCACAATTATGTTAATTTGTATTGACCATAATTTGTTTTTGGGATAGTTACACTTTCCTCTTCTGAGATTTGGAGTAATTATACGTAAATCCTCTGTGGTTTGGAAAATTATATCTAGCACTCCTAAGGTTTGTTTCTGTCTAACAAGTCCCCCCGTTAGTTAAAATTCACCGATTTTGTTGATATTAACAAAAAAATCAGGATAAAATTTATATTAACTCCGATTGACTTATTGCAGATCAAATAAATCTTTTTATAACTAAATTACCCTTATACGTCTTCATGCATTAATGCATGTGAAAAGGTATATCTTCACTGTTATAAGGGTAGTTTAGTTCAAAAAAAATATTTGACCTGAAATAAGTCAATAATCAGTTAATTGAGGGTAAATATGAATTTTCATTCAGTATTTTTATTATTACCAACAAATTCAGTAAATTCTGATTAATGGAGGGTCTTACTTATTAGACTGAAACAAACTCTAGGCGGTGTTAAATGTAGTTTCTCAAACTATAGAGAATTTACGTTTAATTACATCAAATCTCAAAATAGAGGAGTGTGATTATCACTTTTTTTTTTCTTTAGCCATAATAATTAACAATGACTAGAAACTCTTTTTTTTTTTTTTTTTCTCTAGCAATAATTTTGACAAATATTTTTTTTTTTTTTAGCCATAATAATTAACAATGACTAGAAACTCTTTTTTTTTTTTTTTTTTCTCTAGCAATAATTTTGACAAATGGTTGTACTTATTGTTTTTCAAAAGTGCATTTTGACCATTGGAGAAAAAAAGCCAAAAGCATTGCAGAGTTTGTTGACTTGAAAGAATCATTGGAACCTAAATTCATCATTATCAGCGCCTCTGCAGAAAAGATTAACAGTTGCAAGCTGCAGTTTACTTTGGTAGGAATCAGATCTGGAAATATGTCCCGAGACAACTGGGAGAGACTGGTGGCTGTCGTGCTGCGGAGAGAGCAACTTCGGCAAATGTTTCATGAACAATCCAGGAGCCCAAGCATCACCTCCATTTCTACTGATTTCTGTCCTTCTTCCACTCACCAATTTCCCATGTAAGTACACACACATATATATGTATACAATTACTTGCTCTGATGTGTGAAATGAGCAAAAAAATTACTTGTGAATTTTTTTTTTACCAAATTACCCGTCTGTTTTGAAAACTAAAAAGATAATTTGCTTCATTTTTTCAAAGTACAGGGTATTGATAGGGGGAATAATTTGTTTCATTTTTCAAAACACAAAGGATAATTTGCTATTTTTTTTACCGGGATTTTTGCTCATTTCACATATCAATTGTATTTTTCCATATACGTATATAATAATTTGTGTTAAATGCAATTTACCCTCCTTAATTTTGGATAGTTTCAAAAAACTCCTTGTGAAATAAAGAAAATACAAAAAACTCTTGATATTTGAAAATGATGCAAAAGAACGTATGGGCATGAAGCAAGGAGGGTTTCTTGTATCTTCTTTTTTTCATAACAGGTTTTTTTCTTTTTTTTTTTTTTTTTTTTTTTTGTTTTGAATTTTACAGGGGCTAAATTGTATTTATTCCTATGTACTTATATTATATTGAATATACTGTGTAATTTTATAATTGATTGTCATTGGTTAAAGGATTAGTGGTTCTGTAATAACATGTTATGTATAACTTCTTTCAAATATGTATTCGTGATAGCAAAATGTCTTATCTTTCTCTTTCTGCAGCGATGGTTTAAGCTCCTTTTCGGTTTCCCAGCCCAGCGTAGCTGCGTCTCCAGGTCTGTTACTAATTTGAAAATTCTAACTCGAATTCGATCAGGTTAGATTTGAATTTATTATTCAATAAGTGTAATACACTTGCAGTTTGATTAGTGTCAGTTCAAGAAAAATAATCAATCACACGACAAATATATCGTACTTACTAAGTGATTTATCACCTATCTATGGTTGCTTTATTTTTAAAAATATAGGGGACATAATTTACTATTTTTTTAATAAGATTTTTTTTACTCATTTTTTATGTCACAAATGGTAAATTGTATTTTCTGAATACTAAATATTAAGAATAATTGCATTTGCATCATTCGAATTGATTATACTCACAATTCGTGTAAAATATTGTGCTTATACTGACAAACACTCTGTGTAATAAAAATATATATATATATATATTCAGGGAAATTGGTGTAATTTTTCAAATAATTGGGATGATTTCTGTTCTTAATTTGAAGGATTGTTAGTGTAATTTTTCCTCTTCCTCACTACACTTGAGTCCACATTGTGCATCCCTCTTCTTAGGTGGTATTCTTAGCATCGCTATCTTGTGAATTTTTGTTGCAGCCCTGAGGAAAACAAGCAGCAAAAAGAACGGATTAAACGATAGTTATAGTACCAGAACTCGACAGAGAAAGAAACTCCAAAAACTGCCCCCGGAGGTAAGAAAACTGGTCGATGTACTAAGGGAAATTCAGGCTCAACACGACTACTTGGAGTCGAACTTTTACAAGGAGAGAGCAGCACTCGAAGCAAGATACCGGAAGCTGTCTCAGCCACTCTACGCAAAGAGATACAGAATCGTAAATCAAGTGGACGGAGACGAGAAAGGCGTGCCTGATTTCTGGCTGACTGCAATGAAGAACAATGAAGTGGTTGCCAGAGAGTTGTCTGAGCACGACGAGGAGGCTCTCAAATTCCTAAAAGAAATAAAGTCGTCTAAAGTTGAATATCGCAAAGGCTTCAGACTTGAATTTCATTTCGACCCCAATCCATTTTTTAAGAACTCCGTCCTGACTAAAACTTATCGAACGGTTGATGAAGGTGAACCTGTTCTTGATGGAGCAATCGGGACGAAGATAGAATGGTTTCCTGGGAAGAATTTGACGCACAAGATTATGCAAAACAAGCCTAGGAAATGGTCGAAGATCATCAATATGATTGCTGGGACTGAAAAACGTAAAAGTTTCTTCAACTTGTTTAGTACATATCGAGGCCCTGACATCGAAGATCTATACCACGATATTGCCCGAAAGCTCCAGCATCGGATGGTAAGAGACTATGAGATTGGCTTAATCATCCGAGACAAGATTGTTCCTCATGCAGTTTCATGGTACATGGGAGAGGATATTTGTTACAATGTACTTAGTTTTAGAAAAGGAAAATTGTAACATTAATCCATTACCTAAGACTAAATTCAGCTTTTTCTCAACTTTCTTCCAGCAACTTAAGTTCTCCACAAGGGAAAAGTCGCATGTCAGCTTCAAATTCAAATTTTAATGCTCTATTAATTTTAAATTAATAGGTTTGATGTAATAATGTTTTCATATCTTTTTAGAATATAGCTATCATCTGAAACACACCTTTCTCTACACTGCTTTTCTAATGAAAGTGTGTTGCAACATAATACATGCGCAAAAAATGCAAGCAATTTTCTGTCATATTGTAAATGAACAAATTATTTCGCTATAAAAAAAATTAGCAATTTATCCACCTATATTTTTTAAAATACAACAATTTAACCCCTCTGTTTTTTCAAATGCAGCAATTTACCTCCCTAAACAGAGGGGTAAATTGTTATTTTTTTTTATAGGGAGTAATCTGCTTATTTGCAATATCATATAGGGTAAATTGCATTAAACCCTAATACATACATTATGTTGTTTTCTGAATTTTTCTTCTTAATTAATTCTCACGTAAATTTTAGAGCTAAAAGTAGAATGTCCTTTTAATGAGCTAAACGGTTTGTGCTTTAAGATCTCTTTCTCAGTTATTTGGGCTAGATCATCTATTTTTTTTAAGATTTTTAGTTCAAATTCTGGGTGTGTGCCTAAATGAGTGCGTGTGTATATGGGACATGCACTAAAAAAAGATGTATAGCTATTGTCAACACTTTTAATATGGACTAAGAGTTGTAAAAAATTATTATTAACCATCGCTAAATAAAATATCGATGCAAAAATATAGGTTATCCATTGTGAAAAATATTTTTGTCATAGATAAATGTTTTAGCTATATTAACAAAAATCACGATCAATAATCATTACGTGATCGTGATTAATGACTACCATAACTATTTACTTTAAAACATACAATTAATCACTATTAAATTATATTACTCAAATCAATTTGCACATTTACGTGTGGGACCAAAATTAGAAACAGGTCCATTTATGAGACCAAAAATATAATTTACCCTTATTTTGATT
This sequence comes from Sesamum indicum, assembly GCF_000512975.1. Classification (NCBI taxonomy): domain Eukaryota; kingdom Viridiplantae; phylum Streptophyta; class Magnoliopsida; order Lamiales; family Pedaliaceae; genus Sesamum; species Sesamum indicum. Next base: position 5,179,403 of record NC_026154.1, read on the forward strand.
GTATTGACTAATGGAGAGAGTAGCTGCCGTTATCAAATGGACGAAAATTCCTTAATGGTCCTCAAATTAAAAAAAAAAAACCACTTATAGGACTCAATGTGCGAATTGGCCTGAGTGTGGGGACCAAAATTAGAAATAGGTACACTTATGAGACCAAAATTGAAAATAGGTTCACTTATGGAACCAAAAATATAATTTACCCTTTTAGAACTGCATGGCAAGGCTCTAGTTATAGCTGTTAAATACTTAAATCAATAGGTCATAATAGAAATAATAAGAAAAGTCGTCAGAATATTAGGGTAGCAAAAGTTGTACTTGTTGCATGGAGGACAACTATTTATTGATTTCTCTTAATTGTATAATTTCAAATAAACCATGCCAAATAATTCAATGACTACAACAAATCCATACATATTAGGGTTTAAATGAACCTGAACTTTTCGTAAAAACATTGAAAAAGTAAAAGGGATTTAAAACTTGTCTGAAAAGTCATAAATATTATATGTGAAAAAATCTTGATACAACCTTTATTAAATGTACCCTCACACCAAGGATTTTATCATTAATTCTCCCAAAAAAAGTTAGGTGTTCCTAATTTATTTTTGGGATTTTAGCACACGTCTTACTAACTATAAAATTGCTATTATTAATATTTTACAAGTTTCATAATATTACTTTATCTATCATTTTATAACTTTCAAAAATAATTTATAAAATGAATAAAATTTATAAAAGAAATGTTTAAATAAATTTACAACACCTTACACGACGAAGACAGCGACATATGCGGAGCAAGACCTTACACGATGCGGACAGCAGTTATTAACAACTATATGTAGCGGGAAAGTTTGACTTTGATATCTTAGTTTTGACAATCTTGGTATATAGTACTAAATATATAGCTGCAAGTCTTGAAATTTTGACATTTTGACAATCTTTTCATTAAGATCAGTATTTTCTTTTGTTTAAATACTAACGAAAATAAATCAGATGTAAATAATAAATTTTTAAAGGGGCATAAGAATAATTTTAAATTTTTTTTAAAGAGTATTATTTAGTATTTTTAGAAAGAGATATAAGTGTAACTAACCCTATAGTATAATTGTTATAGTCAACTTATTGACTTTTTGAACACAATTCCCAGATTTAACATCAATTAATATTATAGATATTGATTTGATATTGATTTTTTTTATCAGAATTGAAAATTAAAAATTTTAAATATTTTCATAATATTATCTCAAAGTTATGACGACACAATAATAGTTTGAAGAGTGAAAATAAGAATATATAATCACTAAATTGTTTAAATTAAGTTCATACAAATGTTAAAAAACATATTTTGAAACTGTACGTTCTGAAAATTTTAAAAATGCAAACAGAACTCCGGAATTAGTTTTAATAATATTATTTTTGTGGAAGATCTTTTTTTAAAAGGTTTTTGTAATATAGCGCACCATATTTATTAAGAATTGATAAGATAAGTATGATATAAATTTTTATAAAAAAATTCTAAGTTTATTTGTTAAATATTCCTTCTCTCATGAGTTATATTTATAGCCTAATTTTAAAATACATTCCATGAATGTAGTGGGTTAAATCCAGATTGTCCTCATGCCAAAATTGTTGGAAAGGCAGCTTAGGAAACCAGAACAAAAAACCATACAATCCCCTCTTCTCATGTTGTATTCTTAACTTGCACAATTTTTGCTAATAAAATCTAGTTTCATTAACCAAATTGAGTTTCATGACTCTAAGGTTATAGGCTCGGACGACACTAATGTCTGAAATGTATTCTATTCTAATAGTATATGTTATTCTATTTTAATAGTACGTGTTGATTAGGTATAATTATATAATATTAATTAGTAAATAAAGGCAAAAATAGAGAATATATATAGAAGCCAAAAATGGATGAAACCAGCTATAAATTGTGTGATTGTAGAACACAACAAGATCGAGGAGGTTTAAATGCTTTGTCTTTTTGAAATTTTAAGGTTTTTTTCTTTTTTTTTTATTTATTATTAGTTTAGAAAGATGTAGTGTCTATTTTAATTCGTACAGTAACATGAATTTAACAGAGTTTTGAAAATTCAATTTGCTCCCAATTTCTATTATTTCACACTATATTTCGATTCATTAAATAATTAATGCACGTATGTATTAGGATCCTTTAATAAATCAAAATTATAATGTTACGATCAAATGTAAACGTAAAATAGAGGTCGGTTTAAATGTTAAATTTTATACAAAAGCTCTGTATTTGCAGTTTTGGGCAAAAGTACCTTTCTTCTCTAGAAATAAAATATGGAGAGAAATAAGATTCCATGCAAGAAGTCATCCTTTCAAAATGTGGAAGAAATGTCAACAAATACTTGAGGCCCCAAACAAATAATTGCCTCTAGTGGACTATCTTTCTCTTGACAAAGTCAGAGTCCTCCAATTACAACCCACAATATACACTGAAACACGCTTTCCACGAAAATATAATTATGGAAATATTATTGCATTTCTGTCTCCTAATTTAGGATTTATATATATTTTTTTATCCCATTAATTAGAGGATTATCATTTTTGGTGTCATAAATTTCAAAAAAGTCCCACTTGCGGTCCTCTATCGATTTTTCATTAGCTATTTGATGGAAAATGCTATGTATTATGCATGCGGTCGTTAACTTTTCAGATTAAAGGATAATTAATGGAAGGTTCTCAGGTGACTAGAAATAAGAATTTTTAAAATTTTTGGGATCAAAAGTGAGAATCACGTAACTAATGGGACCAAAAATATATAAACTTAGGACAAAAAATGTTGTCCCCCTACAATTCTCATCCTTTACTATTCAACTTACCCACCACACCACAAACTACATAGTGCTTTTTCTTCCACGCCAGCAACTATAAATATCCATCCTTTTTTCCTCACTAAACCACACCAAAACCCCCCAAGAATGGCGCTTTTCCTCATTGAAACCAAATCTGTACTAGCTCTGGCACTTGCAGCAATAGTTCTCACAGTCGGGACGCCGGTCCTCGGGCAAAACTGCGGCTGTGCACCCGACTTGTGCTGTAGCCAGTGGGGCTACTGCGGCACCGGCAATGGCCAGTCGGGCCCGTGCTCCGCCCCGCCCAGCAGCAACGGCGTTTCCGTTCCGGATATTGTGACCGACCAGTTTTTCTATGGAATTGCGGATCAGGCTGCCGCGAGTTGCAGCGGGAAGGGATTCTACACCCGCGCAGCGTTTCTTGAAGCGCTCAACTCGTATCAGCAGTTTGGTACTGTGGGTTCGTCAGATGATTCGAGGCGTGAGATTGCAGCGTTCTTTGCGCATGTCACGCATGAGACTGGACGTAAGTTCTCTTACTTTTTCTGCGTATTGATTCAAGTATGGGTGTTTTATAATTAACGTTGTTGTTCAATAAGTTATGGTGAATTAACTATTCGGTTTGTTCTTAGATAAGACTGAATTATTTTTTTTTAAATACTGCAATTAAAAAATACTCTTTTCTTTCTTAAATTTTTAGATGAGGTCTAAGTAGACTAACTATTATTAAAGTCGATTAATACTATATATTAGTAAGACTCCAATGCATAATTCCATGATCCATTAATTATGAGAGCTCAACTTAGCCAATTAAATCAAATACTAATTAGAATCATTTTAAAATATTGCATTTAATATACAACTGTATCTTGGTCAATTTGCCAAAATAATTAATTGGGACCTAACACATATGTGGATCCACAACATGTGAGTGTGGAAGCTCTAGGGGTATGTTTAGTTTGTGGATACAAATGGTCCCTAGTGATGTATGAATCCACTAATTGAAAATCTTAAAAGATATCTTGAATTTTCATTATTCGAACTTACATTTTCACAAATAAATTAATAGCATAAATTCATATTGAATTTGAATACATGTGATGGGTTCAAGTCCACCTCAACCCCAACTTCACATTTATTTATTTATTTATTTTTGTCTTCTTTATCTTTACGGTCTTTTTTTTCTTTTCTTTTTTTTTTCCTCTATTTTTGTCCCTTGTTTTTCCTTTTTGCTTCCTCCAGCCACTACTCCATCGCCAGCAGCCTCAAGCTGGCAGAGAAAAAAAAAAAAAAACCTTCCCGTCCTATTTTTTTAAGGGACAATCCAACGACTCGAACTTAAATGAGTGTGTAAGTGTGTTAGCTCTATATGTAAAAGAAAAATCGACCCCATAGCTTTCGCCTCCAGCTTCCATATCCAACGCCCTGTCCCCGAATTAAACTCGTTCACATCACTGCATTCCTAGCCCAATTCATCACAGCCTCTTTATTTTCAGACCTAGGATAAAATAAGTTTCAAAATTTGAATCCTTCATCTATAAAGTTTTTTGAGATCAATATTGGTTGTTGTTATATTTATCATTTGTTTATAATATTATCATATATGTGAGACATGCATAAGCACAAAATATTAGTTTAAAAACCTTTAAGTTTTGGAACATCGAAAATTTGAGATACAATAATTGCTAAATAGTTGGCCAGGTGCAACGTTATTATTTAATCTAAAAAATTTTAGTGTAAATAAAAATAGAGAAAATGAGCGATAAGTAAGAATATAACTAACAGTTTATTGAAAAATTAGCGGGGTTAAGGTTTAAGATTTATTTGTAAAAGGTACAATATTTTGGAAATCACGGGCTTTTCGACTATTTTGTTAATAGAAAAGACCATTTTGCAATTTGCTAAAATGTAGGAAGGTTTATGCAATTTACCCTTACTTTATCTAATAGCTATTCTTAGTTATTTGCTATTATTGTCATTAATGATGAATAGTTTCATATTTGGATATGTAACTGTAATTTTGCATAATTATGATTTAAGGTAATTTTTTTTACCGAATTGCTAGAAATTTACTATTGACATGCAATTTACTATATGCTAATGATTAGTGATAGATCAACACAAATATAATGAAAATTTTATTTGAGTTCATTCTGTTGTCACTATGTACATATCGTACATATGATTTTTTGGCACTAGTGTTAATAATGGCAACTTTTACACAAAACATAATACCGAAAACCATTATTTGACATATATATAGTTTATAATTTTCATTAATTAAGACAAATTAATACAAGAATAATACTATCAAATATGTTTCTCAAAATTTCTGCATAATCTCAGAAAAGAAACTAAAATTCTTAATTAGTCAAATAATAAAACAAAACTTTAAACATAAATAGAATTTTCTCGACGTATATATATGTATTTCGACTAACATAAAAAAAATAATTTTACTATTCTACTCAGATATGTGCTACATTGAGGAGATCGACGGCCCATCTAAAGACTATTGCGACGAGACCAACACACAGTACCCATGCGCGCCCAACAAGGGCTACTACGGGCGGGGACCGATACAATTGTCGTGGAACTTCAACTACGGCCCAGCAGGCAATAGCATAGGATTTGATGGTTTGAACAACCCAGAAATTGTGGCGACGGGTCGAGTCATATCTTTCAGGACTGCCTTGTGGTATTGGATGAATAATTGCCATGATCTCATTGTTTCCGGCCAAGGCTTTGGGGCTACGATTCGCGCCATTAATGGTCGTCTTGAATGTGATGGGGCGAACCCGGACACAGTAAGCGCTCGTGTCCGGTATTACACACAGTATTGCAATCAACTCCAAGTTGATCCTGGCAATGATTTGAGATGCTAATATATAGAAGGTTGTAGGTTTTTCTTTTTCTTTTATATATAAATATATACACATACTTGGTACTATAGTTGGAATTGTATCCATATGATATGATCATATGTTTTAGTTAAATTGTTGGTGTGCAATAAATCCCCAAATATTAAGTTTGGATCGTTTTGGTGATACTTTAGGTTATGACAAAATAGTAATGCATTTACTTGTTCTTAATTGTTTGGAATAATATTATTGATTATTTGAATTGCATGTTTACCAGCAAATATGAAAATTGATGATTATATATATATATATATATATATATATATATATATATTTATGATTTTGACCCCATATAAGATAAATTACTTGTCAAACGCCAATGTTTTGGTTTTTCTTAGCTATTTTTCAGTAAAAATCTTCTTCTTTTTTTTTTCCGACGCAAAACTTTTAAGAAAAATTTTCGTTTCTCTAGCAATTTTCTTATATAATTTTTCCGACGCATTTAAGAAAAATTTTTTTTTCTCTAGCAATTTTCTTATATAATTTGTGGACTTCAGAAATAATATATTAAACATAAAAAATATGTAGAATAAAGTATAATAGGATTTGAGATAATAGAAAACGAAATAAAAAAAACGTATTGTCCACAAATGAAAATAAGAAAAATGAAATAGGATAAGGTTTTACACATAAAAAATAAATACATTTCCAAAATGAAAAATTATGATGTTTACAAAAGTGAACAATGACCAAATAAACGTACCCTAAAACTTTGTAATAAGCCAAACATAAAAAATTAGTAATATAAGGTAAAATAAGCTTAAGACTATATAATGAGGTCATAATTAACATCGTAAAAAATGAGAGTACATCTAAAATAGTGGAGAACTACCTAATAACCCACAACTGAAGGAACAATAACCAAAATTTAGTAAGAGAATCGACTAAGGTCAGAATTATAAGCTTCAACATCTCCTGATTTATGGCGTATTTACACAAATTATCTCTGTATTTTGCATAATTACATTAACCTCCCCAATAGCCGAAGAATAGGGATAGTTGTGTAATGTTGCGGTACATATTGTGTAAGTAATTTTGACGTTTTAGTTGGTATATGTGTAATTATCATAAAAACATGGGTGATCTCTATAAATAAGCTAGGGGTTACATCGTGTAATGTAATTATATCTAAATAAGAATTAGTTATAAGAACCAAATTCAATCAAAGCAGAAAGAGGGAGGCCGAGGAGGACATCCCCTCCATAACTAACACCATCCCAATGGACATCCCTCCATAATCATATTTAATTACCCTAACAAATTCATATTTATCCCGTTAAGACAACTAGTATAATCAATATTTGTTATACACCTCAAGCGAATTAAGTACTTTATCGAACTCTTGGTACAATGGTCTTCTCTATACCATATGTAAATGAGAAACGTGGAAATTTTTGCTATTAAAAAATATAAGATACCAATTCATCCACAATTTAATATTTCTCGTATCTATATAACTAGAGCTCTCAACTCAAGATGACACTATTAACCCACCTATAAGACTGACAACTGGCTTACAATCTAGCTAGATGAGTCATTGCATTTTGTCTCCTGTAAAAGTACATCGCGAAAAATGAGTTGCCAACTTAGTAAGTATAATTTAATTAGTCTATATATCACACACACATATAGGTACGTACAACAGGAGACTAATATCATTTAACACCAATAATTTGACCAATATTCATTATGTAACCACGAACTACCAATTTCAATGACACCAATCAGTCGATAATTGTTAAACAATTCAGCTACATCACATAGTAATAATAACATTACTCATGCAAACCCAATACCAGAGTCAACCACCACTCATAACATAATACACATTTATTATAGTTCATTTTTCCATTGGTAATCATGCAAAACCAACATCAAAATCAAGTAACAATCACAACATGATTCACATACCATTATAGTTTAATTTTCTTAGTTATTAATTGTTTTTTGTGGTCCCGCTTAGCCTAGCTGGAATATATTCAGTGGTTCTACCCGACTATCATCATCTCCATCACATCATCTCATCTCGATATCACATAGCATACAGCTCGTATGATATCCCATCGTCAATTATTATATTACACAGCGTACAGCTCATATGATATTACATCATCCATCATATCACACAGCACACAGCTCGTACATATTCCCATAATCATCCATCATATCACACCACACACTGCTTAGATGATATCCCCATCATCATCCATCATATCACACGACCCATAACTCCTATAGTATCCCCATCATCATCCATCATATTGCACAACATCTCCATCTCTAGGAAGATTGTGTCCAGGATCTGGTAATCTAAGCCTTGCTTCTTCTGGTCGGCTCGTATTAGCCTGTGCTTTATTACAGGTAGTCATTCCCCCGTTCCTTTAGTCTTTTCAAGGGTACTTGAATCTTAATTAAACTATTCTATATTATGTCTTTCTTTCTGAAGGGCTTGCGGTTCATTACACCAAAGGCTTTCAGTGAACTATTGAAGCTATCGAGAGAATACCAAATGCTGACGGTGACGAAGCGACTTTCGGTGGACGCGGAGCCAACGAGTTCAGTCGAACAGCATAACGAGTATAAGGTTACACAACCCGTATGATAGCACATCATATCTATTAATTGATGACAACACTCAGCTCGTCACCAATCAAATCATCATAAACCACTAAATATGCCTCAAGTTAGGTAAGCCATCTTTTCATCTTAATTTACCATTCTCATCTTATCGACTCCATAATTCAACTCTGTTCGATAATACATTGTAATTTCATAATTTAACTCCAATCAATCATTGAATAGAAACGTGTTACTATCATTCACAATAACTCCATCATTCATCTTTCTTCAACAATCAAAATAAAGTATTTAGTAATTAATCACCATGTATTATCCTAACTATAAACAAACATATAACAACCTTTCCACCAAACAACCACAATTCAGTTAAGTACATGACATTTTTTTATCAAGTTCGCACCTAAGCAAGTAGATACATTTATACAAATTAATTAACTATACTTAACTCACTTCTCCAACTATTTAAGTATTCAATAACGTGTTCAGTCTTGAATTGATATCATTGTAGTTTCTTCATACAGAATTAGATTATATTCGTATACCTCTCGCTAATTCTTGGATATCTCACTCTATAAATTTCGAATATTTATTCTGTTTTATTATTTATAAAGTAGACTTGATTATCTTTCCATCAGTATATATCTTAATATATTAAAATTATTGTTTATATTTTAAAAGTTTCCCTTATCGCTCCTAAATCTATAATCTTCACAGTATCAGCATTGCTCACTAATTAAATTATAACTTTAATTATAATCACTAACTTCTACAACCATTTTAGTATAATAAACTAGACATAATAAGCTTTCTAATGGTGTATGATTTGTATTTTAAATCATAGTAATTGAATTTATTAAAATCTATCTTTGTCATATAATTGCTTTTCCTTGACAACATCTCTGTCTCAAATTACAAATTTTTCTCAGATAGAAATACGATTGATAAAGGTTCCATTTTTAAACAAAATATTCTCACATGTCTTTATTTCATTTACAATAATAATCATACTAATTAGATTTATAGATAATTAGTTATTCAAGTTTTAGACAACCTGATTTGGGTTGCAACAGATTCAAATCTACTACTTTAAAATTCTTTCAAAAATCATATACTCTTCCAAAAATTTCCATATGCTCATAATATAATCTTCTATATGTCTAGTTTCATTTTACTAAAGAATTATATGAATTGAACCAGTATAATTCAAGTTACAAGGTTTTAAATACAGTGTCTGATTACCCGCGGAAATAGAGCAATAGAATATTTTCTTACTTTTACCCATTAAAACGACGGAGTCAGCTTCTGATCAAAACTATAAGTTTTCGTACACATCTCAAAGTTTCCAAAAATCAAGAATCACTAGATTTGGATCGGTATAACTCTATAAAATTACAATTTACGGAGGTTGATCAGAACAGAGCCTCTTCTGGTGTATTTTCTTCACTTTTAATCGGTTATTTTCTTCAAAGTCAAACATGCAGCTCCTACACGAATTTAACCAAGAAATATGTAAAAAACTTACCAAATTAGATGGAGAAATTACTTTAATGTTGATGGAAATGGAGCAAAGTCTCAAACTCCCCCCTCTTCTTATCTCTTCTCTTCTCTTCTCTTGTCTCTCTCTCTCTTTCCACTGCCTCTCTCTCTTGTCTCTCTTTTTATTTTTCTACAATCTTCTATTATATATATATATATATATAGCTTATATTCTACATTTGTGTATATACCAAAGTGTCTATACATATCATTAATAGGTATAAAGAATGCCCGTGTCGTGGATGCATGGTTCCAATCCATGACTTCAAGTAGTGGATTGGAGCCACAACTCCTTTTTATTTTTTTTTTATTTTTTTATTTAATTTGAATTTGTATAACTTAATTATTTAAAATCAAATTTTAATAATATTTAAAATCTAAAAAATCATAATATTAAAATTGTATTAATTTAAAAAATACAGTTAACTATATAAATGTAATATTTTTATACAATTGTGAAAAATACAATGAACTATACAATTGCATATTTCAAAAATGTCCATTCGTTCCACAATTGCGTCTGTGGCATTGACGTCGAGGTCTTATTATTTCCTCGCCCACATTTTGCATTGGCTCATTTTGTGCCTTATTATCATCACCACTGGAATAAATGTCCAACCGACTTGATGTTGTTGTAAAACTAAACTTCATATTATCATGATATGCCCTAAATGATGAAAATAAAATTGGTGAAATATTGTATCCGGTGTGTATGGTTGATTAATGTCAAGACCTAGGTCAAAATATAATTGTGAAGAATAATTTTCTGTTTGGGTTGGCGCATATATAGAGTCAATTGAAACCAATCATTTTGAGGCAATTGAGGCATGTAGTAATTTTAAGACGATTGAAGCACGTAATAATTTGATCATTTTCAATAACATTGATGGAAAAAAACAGGATACGAGTAATACAATTAAATAACTCATTGTTTTGCATCAACTGACGTGCAAGAAAGTGAATATCAATCTGGCGACGCATCTCTTTGGCAAATTGTGGTATGATGCTAATAGTATATACATATATATTGTCAATCATAAATTTACAAATTTTAAATTATAAAATATATTATAATTCAGTATAATTATAATGTGCGTATACATATACATTATAAAATATTATATTTCAGAGTATATAATTCAATATATCCTATCCTATTAACAACATATATATATATATATATATTATGTTTTCCTAAAAAATAAAAATAGGGTTAAATTCATTTTGATCCCCTATGATATGTAAAATATAAAAAATTCTCATATAAAATTTTTAATAGAAAAAATAATCTCTATGTCATGAATAAATAATCACACAAAGCCCTAATCAACTTGAACCTATTTTTTCAAACATAATACCTCTCTTAATCAACCGATCAAAATAAGTCTATTAATATATATTTATTTTAATTTATAATATATAATTTATAACTATTAAAATATACTTACAATATATATAATTATAATTTATAAAAAAAATATTATTTCAAAATAACATCATAACCCACCCCCACCCCGATCCCCTGCCTCGCCTCCTCCCCCAAGGCCCGCCC
>NC_026154.1:5190842-5226449 GCF_000512975.1 Sesamum indicum
AATTATTATATAAAATAATATTTTATTATTAATAAATATAGAATATAACATAATTATTATATAAAATAATATTTTATTATTAATAAATATATATGACATAATATATATTAGATATGAGAGAGAGCAAAAATGTATAAAAAAAAGTAGTTTTATTGTCAACTCGCAGTCAAACCGCGTATGGCACAATTTCTATATGGAGGAATTTTTTTAACTTTATTTTGTACATAAAAAAAATAAAATAAAATATGTCGAAAGCTTAGCGGGATTCTCGCTTCTGCCTATTTGTTTGTGTTTTCATTTTCAGCGAAAAATATGTACTTTTTTAATTCAGTGGTCATATGTAAATATCATATCATCATTTGGGTTTTAATCGTTAATACTATTTTTTTAATGTACGAAAAAATAGTGAAAGCATGTGGAAATGCCAATTCATGCATGCAAATTATGCAAAGTCATATAAGTTGAAGCTCTGATATGCATTCAACAACGCTACTTTGTACAACGTACAAAACATTAATAATGCAGAGAGATTTGTACGATCTTTCATGATTGAGATTTCTACTTCTACGATGCAGATATCCTTAACTATAAAACCTTTATTAGTAGGATCATTCAGCATGAACAGGCATCCCGTAGAAGGTCCATCAGATGAAAACCAGTAAGATCCTGCCAGACAAGGATAAATGCATCAGGTCTGAAATTTGCATTAGAAGTAAATTCAAAAGATTTAGTGACCCCATTTTTGGCAAAAGAGAGACCACATAATACTCAATACAAATTTTCCTGCTACAGAAGACAACTAAGAAACAATACATAATATGTTAGAAGACAATAGAAAAATTTTAGTGTATCTTGAGCCATTGTTTGGTATCTCCCCAATAGGAGATGAAGTGATTGTGATAACTCACCGTAGCACTTGATATGTTTATTTTTTATTTGGTTCTTGATGCATATGGTATAATCTGCCTTGATCTTTTTATCATGAGTTGAGCTTTCGCAATCAACATAATGGAGATACAGAGACGGAAAGTCCTTGGTTCCTTCATCTCCTTTTGGATATAGGTTGATTCGCCTAAATTTGTGAAGGAAATTTCATCAGAAGCAAAAAGAAAATGCAGTTTGAAGCATGTGAGTCGCTCATTGTAACTTATAAAGATTAGTACCATTTGTGATCGCAACAGACGAATTCTTCACAAGTCCAAACTAATCCCTATTTGGAGAATTCGGAAATCTCAAGTAGGGTCCTTTAGCTCTGAGCATAGAGAGGCATTCGATGACTCGTTCACTTTTAGTAACGAAAACCTCAGCTCCAAACGCACAATTATCGTTCATCACGTATCCATTGGATGGCTCTTTCAAACTTGATTTTGACATAAACTTCGGAAAGCCCCACTCAGGCTTCATTTCATGAAAGCGCCTCGGGCTTCCTTTTCAAGTTCAAAAACAACAGAGTAAGCATTTGAGAGTAAAGTTTCAAATAAAATGAGGGAAAATTAAATTGTGCATACAGTTAATGAGAAAGTACCTCCAATGGATACATAATTATCACGTATTTGATCAAACAGAAAGATGTGAAAGATAGCATTAAACTCCCAATCTGTAGGCAAAGAACTCGTGTCTACCACAACCAAGTTCACACATACATAATCTCCTCCCTTTCCTTTCCTACTTCCATTTAGATAGACAATCAATCTCCTGCATTATCAACTCCAAAATATTGCTCAACTATATATATATTACTAATCTTAATATTTACCTACCGATTAAGTATTTTTACAATTCAAAAAATTTTAAATTCTAAAAGTTCACGATCTGGACAAAATTGAAGGATTTGGATCAAAAGACCCCTTCAAATATATCAAATATATATATTAATAGATAGATAGATAGATAGATAATAGATATATGATATTATAATACGTTATTTATTTATTTATTATATGGATAATATGATACAATTAATTGGTACTGATAAATCTTCTGAACTTGGACAAACAGTAACTTTCCCGCTAATTAATGACTGATTGCTGTTCCCAAAACTCATTATCCCTCCAACAAGAAAAACTCATTATCACCGAATGGAAGAGAAAGCGACGAGGCCTATTATATTGCAATCTGAATCTATATAAATTTCAAGAAACCCCATTTTGTTCAAACTTATACAATTCCGGATGAAAAATGTCTCAGCCACCGGCACCACATGGTATGTATTTTTTTGTTGATCTTTAGCATTTCAACATGCTTTCAATAAAAAAAAGAAAAAAAACAGAAAACCCTGCTAATTATAACTGTTTTAATCTTTGTTGTGTGTCAACCATAAGATTGCCAAATTTCACCAGAAGTTGTAATGGAAAGAAGAGAAGCCCATCCATTGCACTTTCTGCTCAAGATTGAATCAGTTTCGTTGCTTTTGGATGGGACTGATGAGAAGTATGAGTCTCTGGAATTTCAAGCAGGAGACCACAAATGGTATATTGCTCTTTGTTATCTTTGGATTTTGTTTATGTAACCTTCATTGACTTTTAGATCTAAAGTGGCAAATCCACCTCAGACTCTGTTGAGTTTAAATTCTACAAGAGTATGTTTGTTATTTTAAATCATTGATTAATTATTGATAAACTATTACTAGTTGATATTAGTGTTACAGTGTATTAGAAAAAGAAGACTACAAAATCAAGAACACGATTAGGTATTTCTGGAAAAAGAATCGCTCTACTTATAGCGTTATGTCTGCTACTGATGCTAACTATGAGTTACATATATTTTAGAAGTTAATGATTAAAGGCAATTTTTGTATCCCGTTTTAGTTCTTTAACTTCTTAGGATTCCAAAAAGGTCTGCTAACTTTTGAACATGTTCAATTTTGGGACACGTTGGATTTTGTTCACGTCGGAAAATAACACCTAGATATGACGTGGCATTTCAAAATCTGGCGACTAGTGTCCCAAAATTGAACTTGGAACCTTAGAAAGTTAAAGGCTAAAATGAGATTTGGTTATATTTAGTGGATGAAAATTGCCTTTAATACAAAAGTTCAATTTGCAGTCCAATGACTGTTTTAAGATGTCTCATAGGCAATAGTTTGTGGACTGATAATACAGGAGATTGATCATCTATCCAAACGGTATCTCAAATAAAGGGAGGGGAGGATATGTATCCCTGTACTTGGCAATGGCAAGTACAAGTTCTTTGCCTGCAGATTGGGAGCTTAATGTTGTCTTCAACATCCTATTGTTTGATCAAATCCATGATAATTATGTGTCCGTTCGAGGTATCTAGTTTCTTACTAAGCGTATTCACTACTTAATTTTCTATACTTTTAATACTTAGCTACTTGAAACTTTTGTATTTTTGTTGAAACTTGAAAAGGAAGCCAGAGGCGCTTTACTGCACTAAAGCATGAATGGGGCTTTCCGAAATTTATCACTAAAGCGAGTTTGAAAGAGCCATCTAACGGATACGTGATGAATGATATATGTGTGGTTGGTGCTGAGGTTTTCGTTACCAAAAGTGAACGAACTATCGAATGCCTATCTCTGCTAAGTGGTGGAAGCCCTTACGTGCAGAAGTGGGAGATTCCCGAATTCTCCAAATTGGGACTTGTTTGGACTTCTGAAGAATTCATTGCTGGAAATCATAAATGGTACTGTATTTTGTTTTTTTTTTTTTTTTTTGTCAATTATAAGCTACAACTAGTTTACATTTTGTTCCAACTTTTAATAAAATTTCTTCTCCAAATTTAGGACAATTAATCTATATCCAAAAGGAAATGGAGGAGGAAAGGGCAAGAATGTATCTGTCTATCTTAGCTGTATTGATGCTAAAGCTTCTGCTCCCTCTGCTCATGATAAAAAGGTCAAGGTGAATTTTAGCCTGTCCATCAAGAACCAATTCAATAGTAAAAGAAGCAAATGCCATGGTAAGTAATCGATTAATAACTTCATCTCATGTTGGGGACTAAATTATAATTTCTTCCTCGTAGCAAACATTGCTCAAGATAAACTAAATGACGAGGCAAAACTTTTCTTCAGATTACATTTGGCTACACCAAATTATCTACATCGCAATGGCTTTGACAAAGATACATATGTTGTACTTTTCTAAATTGCTAGGACATAAACCCCTCCGCACATGCATTCGTATTATCATCAGATGGTTAAATTATGTCAAACTGATTGCTTTTCAGTTGTGTAATAATACTGAGCTCTCTTGGTTACTGTTGAAGAAAGTGGTCTTGCATAATAACTTTCAATATGTCTTTGTTTTAGGCCACAGGTCTAGACTTTGAAATGATTAGAAATCTATTGAATATGATTCTGAAAAGTTGAGAAAATATTGAATATGTATTATTTCTTTGTTTTGTGTTTTAAGAGACGATTTACGTTATTTTATGTGTCATGAGTTCATGTATATATAACTTTATATATATAGTAATAAATAGCAGTATAGATATATTCATGAGATAATTAGGATTAAATGCATTTTTCGTTGTCTAACTATAGCCACATTCCATTTTAGTCCTTTATCTATCTAGGGTTTGATTTTGGTCCTCTATTTAATTAAATTGCTCAATTTTAGTCCTATTTATGCCGGAAAAAATCCTAGCCCGCCGGAAATTGCCTATGTGGACCATTTAAATTGGGGCTGAAACCTTATTGGTTTACATTTTTATGATTTGGCAATTTTTCAAATTAAAAAATAAAAAAAGAATGACATGGCAAATGTGGAGAAAGAGGGAAAAGGGAGGCCTCTTGCTGTGCTGGCGACGAGAAGGACGGCGACGGTCGAAGACTCCGATCTCGTAAAAAATCTGATGAAAATTGATGGGTGAGGTCTCGTTGAAAACGCCTTGGCGCGGGGAGTCCAACGGTGGTGGTCCGCGACGGTGATTCGTTTAGACGGCGGAGATCCGGCAGTTCAAAGGTGGCGGTGTCGCGAAACTTTAAAAGAACTGATCTCGTCGAGTTGATGAAAAGGGATGGGAGAGGTGTCGTTCGACTCGCCTTGATGAGAGGAATCCAACAGTGGTGGTACGCAATGGTCATTCGTTCGGACGGCGGTGTATTGACGGCGGTTCAAAGGTGGCGGCGTCACAAAACTTTGATGAAAATGGCTGGGAGAGTGCACAACGGTAATTCGTTCGGACGGCGGTGTATTGACGGCTGGGAGAGTGCACAACGGAAAGTCGCGTCGGTAACTTTATGAGCCCAGCGTTAAATCGCAATGAAACTTCAAATTGATGGAGGTGAAACGTTCGCTTGATGATGGGGAGTCGACTGATATAGTTGGTGTCCGGTGATTCATCGAAAATTAGTCGGAAATTTAGAGAGAAGATGCAGCGAGAAGAGGGGAGAAAAAGTCGCCATGTCATTCTTTGTTTTTTTTTTTAAATTCGAAAAATTGCCAAGTCAGCTAAAACTGACCAATTATATCTCAGTCCTAATTTAAATGTCCACGTGGAATTTTCCGACGGTTTGGGTAATTTTCCGGCGAAAAAAGTCCCAAGATTGAGCAATTGAAATACATAGAGGACCAAATTCAAACCCTAACAAGTTAAAGGACTAAAATGGGATATGGCTATAGTTAGAGGACCAAAATTGCATTTAATTCAGATAATTAATAATAGGCATTTACATGAAATTTATGATGAGAAGTTCTAGGAGCAATTCCAAATGCAGACTTAATAATCTATATATATGATCATATTGCTTGTTAATACTTTCATTGTTTTTGGAACGATTAAAAGGAAAATGTCTGTTATCATCCATAAAATTCATGTTCCCAATTAAGAATGCCTCAATGCAATATATATAAAACTTATTGAGGAGATTTGAAATGGATAAGTTGAAGAACAAGAGTTCCCATTTATTCAGGAGTGGGGCTAGTAATTTTGATACTGATGACCAAATTGCTTAACATTTACTTATTGCCGATATTAGATCCTAATGCATGTATCTCTACTTTGCAGCATCTGATCATTGGTTTTCATCTTCTGCTAGTGCTTGGGGTTGGTCACACTTCATATCGCTTGATGACTTCAATGATCCTAATACTGGTTTCCTCGTTAAGGATCGATGCACTGTACAAGTAGAAATCTCGGTGAAAGGTGCATCATGCGTCTCAAAATGATGAAATAGTTGATATTTCTAGTGAATTTTTATCCGATAGTTTTGCATGAAAGTGTGATTTGGCATTTCCATCTGCTTTTCATGATTTTTTTCATCTAAACTATCTATTTTTACATTATATATCAAAGTATGAATGACTTAAAAATTTCATTTTATTTTTTGATTCATCTAAAGTGACCCTACAATATTATTAGTTTATGAATTTACATTATGTAATATATATATATATATATATATATCCCAATTAGCGCCGATTAATTTTTATATTTGTACTCCCTACTTCATTTATTACTTAATGTTAATTACTTTTATTTATTGCCATAAAGGGGTCTAATCTTGTGAAAAATGTCATGAATAGCATAAAAATCAAGCTCAACATCGCCAAGCTTTTCAATGTCTTCTTAACAATCACGTTAAATATTCATTAATTATATGCTGCCATTCTATCACAATTCTCCAAATATGTTTGAATTTTGAAATGAAATCAGTTTCCCATACGTCCCTTTTATAGGCAGCCCTCCCGCAGCTGTTGGATGAGGTCTGATCCCCCCAGATTCGGAGAGGGAGGCGTAACATGTCCATCTCATGATCTAAATAAGTGAGAGAAGAAATTATTGGGTTGTATTCATTTTAAAGATTATAACTAGTATTTGCCCCGTGAATTGCACCGTAGCATACTTTTACCATCAACTAAATTTGTTCATATTTATTAAATTTAATTTCTATTATCATAATTTTTTTTTGTTTTTTTTTCTCCTAAAAGAACTATTAAATTAAGAATGATCTTTTATCCAAATTATATTAGAAAAATAAACTTTCGAGTTGCAAAAATAATTTAATATCAATTATTTTAAATTATGTTATTTATTATAAATAATATTTCAATTAAAAATTTGAATTATTAATATCTCAAATATGAAAAAATAAATGGAATATGCCCAGGAAAGGTGAACTTCAATAAACTTTCTGCGACTCTTATTTCAGTCTCCCTTAATTCTAATGCATCTTCACCGAGCTTCGAGTCGTTGCATAACATGGACTCCAATTTTGGGGGGTTTATGTCAGTGCCAATTGCACTCATGATTGGGACGAGGGAGCATCGAGGGGTAGGGGGAGAGGGCTAAAGGGAGCTGAGACTCGTGGCATAGGGGTGCTGAAATGAAAAGAGGGGTTCTGGGGGGGAGAATCGATACACAATAAGCTGATATAAGCGTGCGTTTAGTTCTGGTGGGCGAGGGCGAGATCGCAGATGGATTTGATTCTGACTCGGTGGCGACAGCGGTGCAGCTTTGCCAACTAATATGATTGTCTTGGCCTAGAACTGTCGATGTTTCGGGAGGAGAGATAATTTGAGAACTGAGTCCTGTGGTGGTGTTCTTATCAGAAACTGAAATGTGGTCACCATTGTATTCAAATGGTTAAACAATGATTAGATCTTTTTGGCGGCTCCTCCTGAGCGTCAATAAGGGGGCTAGCTCTTTTATGGCGGAAGGAGGCGGTGATTTAATTATGCTCATTTCCTTGTTTTCATATTGATGCAGAATTGGATTGGGGGCGAGGTGGAGGTTTACAGGTTTCTATGGGGCGTCGATTCATCTAGGATGGGATAAATTGAAGGCACTGGGGACTTTGGTTGTGCGCTAGAGATTTCAATGAGATTTTATTCCAACACGAAAAGACAGGTATACCCAGACCACTATGGCAAATAAACAATTTCTCACGTGCTTGGGAAGACTATAATTTGAGTGATATTGGCTTCTAGGGTTCAAGGTTTACATGGTGTAACCGGTGGAGATATGGGGAGACTGTTAGAGCCAGACTTGATAGGGCGTGCGCTAATCTGTCTTGGCTAGGTAAATTTCCCAAAGACATGGTGTCTCATCGAGCAGTATGGAACTCTAATCATAAAATAATGATTGTGGATGTGGAGACAAAAGGGAGTCAGCAAATTCAGAGAAAGGCCCAGTTTCGATTCAAAGCGAAGTGGCTGCAATATGACATTGGTCCTGTGTTTTGGAGGGTGATGCTCATACTAGACTATGGAAAAAAATCCAGGCTTGCCGAATAAGTCTTCTACAGTGGAATTGGGATGAATTCGAACAGCCCAATAAGGAACTCAAAAGGTTAGAGGAGAGTTATGCTAAACTTGAGGGTCGGCAATTAGATGCTGACACACACCAGAGTTGCGGAATATAAAAGAGAGGCTAACTGACATTGCCATGCGGGAAATAATGAGGTGGCAATAACGTAGTAAAGAGCATTGGCTATCTAATGGGGACGATAATACAAAGATTTTTTTATTACAGAGCTTCAACTAGGAAATGGTATAATACTATTACTAGATTAAAAGACATTGTTGGAGTGTAGAGGCATAAGGAGCAATACATTCGTCACATGCTCTTGCAGCATTTCACAATTATCTTCACATCTCGCTAGCCACTAAATATATGCATTGCAGAAGTAGTCTCCCTAGTCTCGACATGGGGCACTTTGGAGATGAATTAGGTGTTGACTGAGCCTTTCACAGCGCCTGAGGTCATGCATGCTCTATTTGGTGTGTCTGTTTTTAAATATCCTGGTCCAACAGTATGTCCCCATTGTTCTTTCAAAAATTTCAGGATATAGTTGGGTCTGATGTTACTGAGTAGGTCTTACATACATTAGTTGACCATATCTTGTTGAATAAAATGTACTATACTCACATGTGCTTATTCCTAAAGGGAGTAATCTAAAATTTGTCACTCAGTTGCGTCCAATTAGCTTGTGCAATGTTATTATTAAAATTTCCTCTAAATGCATTGCTAATCGGTTGAAAGGCACTATGAATTCTATTGTTTCACCGAGTCAGTCTGCTTTTATTCGTGGTCACCTGATCACTGACAATGTGTTTCTTGCTTTTGAGCTTAACGAACATCTTAAAGTATTTTATCGATGAAAATGTGGGTTCACCACTTTAAACTTAGGCATGAGCAAAGCCTATGACAGGGTAGAATGGTCTTTCCTTAGACGTATTCTCCTTAGATTAGACTTTGAGAGTAGATTTCTTCATCTAATTATGTTATTGGTCACCTTTGCATCTTACTTGTTAACATTGAATGGTACACATTTTGGATACGTTAGACTAGAGCTCAAGATCCATCAAGGAGACCCATTATCCATATATCTATTTATATCTGTTGCAGAGGCTCTTTCAGGCATTTTTGGTCATGCGAATAGTAAAAAATAATTAATTAAATTAGATTTAATTAATTTTATTGGTCACAAAGCTCAAGTCTAATTGAGGGTAAATTTAAAGAGTCACACACACATCATTATGGAGAGGTAGAGTGCAGGGGGTGTTGGTTTAGTTCATTAGCACCAACTATTTCCCATTTATTGTTCGTTGATGACACCTTCTTATTTTGCAAGGCGAATGATGAACAATTTGAGGAGGTTCAATGAATTTTCACGATGTATGAGTGGGCATTAGGGCAAGAGGTTAATTTCTCAAAGTCTAGCATGGTGATTAGTGGTATAGGGTAGAAGACGAATTGAAGAGATTGGCTAGTATGTTGGGGGTTCGGTTAGTGCATGTTCATGATTGCTCCTTAGGATTACCTGCGATGGCGGGAAAGTCTAGCAGTGCTCTTTTCCACAATATTCAGGACCGTGTGTGGCACGAATTGCAGGATGCAATAGCTTGCTCTTATGATAAGTTGAGAAAGGAGTGTTGATTAAAGCGGTAATACAATCCTTGCCAACGTATGCCATGTCATGTTTCAAGTTGTCGGATCACTTAGCCGAGAATTGGAATTAGCAATGGGGGATTTATGGTGGCACTCACAAGGTGAAAAATGAGTGCATTGGGTAGCTTGGCGTAAGATGTGCAGATCAATGGATGTGGGGAGGTTGGGCTTCCGACGTTTGAAGTACTTTAATCTTGCATTGTTGGCTAAACAAGGATGGCGTCTTCTATCACAATTGAATGCACACTTAAATCGGGTTCTGAGAGCTAGATAGTTCCCTCAATGTTCTTTTTAGGTAGCTCCAATGGGGTCGAGGCCATCTCTTACCTGGAGGAGTACACTTGAGGCGAGGGATGTGCTCCGTGCTGGATGTGTGGACCCAACAGCTGTGGATTCAACAGTTAGCTCTCGATTAATATGGGAGCCATGTAAAAAGGGTCTCTTTTCGGTCATAAGTGCATATAATACTATTGGGGAGTTAGAGGATCGAGCTGTGGCATCAACTTCAACTTCTCTTCCCTTGTTAGCTGACGGGTGCAAGAGTTTCTGGAAACGTATGTGGGCTTTGCCAATTCTCCCTCGCGTTAGGTCCAAACTTGGCATTTCTGTTTTAGGTCCAAATGATGTTCAGAGGTGGATACTCTTTGCATATTGTGTGGGGCTAAAGTGGAATCTTTAAAACACATATTGTTGGATTGTTTGTTCGCCAAGTTGGTATGGACATTTTCAAATCATCCTTAGCAGCTAATTTCTGATTGGGTGGTCGGGCAGCAACATGGTTGTCAAATATTGTGAGTCAACTAAGTGAGGAGGACAAAGAAATGTTTCTTGTTCTATGTTAGGCTTTATGGCATAATAGGGAAAAATAGAGGATGGAGGGTGTTGACCAAGATCCAAGAAGAGTGGTTAATGAGACTGTGCTTTTTTTGGATAGATATTAGGAGACTCGAGCAAAGATACGAATTGTATGATCCGCTGATGTGGGAGAGGGGTAACTTAGTTTGAGCTATTTTGATTTTCTAGAGTAATTTTATTTTTGCATATATTATTAAGTTTTTGTATTTTCATGTTATTTATGAAATTTCAGAAAATAGTAAAATTTAGAAAATTATTTGGATTGGTACACATTTTAGTGAATTTGTTTGGACTTAGAAAATGTATAAAATATAGTACTTATAATGAAAACAAACTTGATTATTGTAAACAATGCATTTTTCCATAATTATGTGAGGTTTTTTTTATAATTTGCCTTTTCTCTATTTATTAAAAATTTGTTCTATTTTCAGTTTATTAACAAAATTATTTGTTTAATTTGTTAATTATTTTTCTATTTTTTTTCTTATTTTTCTATAATTTTGTGTAATTTTATGAATATTTGTGTAAATTCTGTAATTACATGAATTTTCTGTGATTCAAAAATTAATATTACTATTGTTTTATTAATCATGTCTAGTGGTAGGCCCCCTTCTCCAGGACGTAGTTCGAGAGTTTAAAGGTATTTTTTTGAAAGCTTATATTATCATATAATTAATTTTCTTAATATTTTAATAGTTTTTTTCTTTTTCTGTGATATTCCAAATGACGTACTAGTGGAATTATGACGATGAGTGCATGTTTTGGGTCTTCCATATGTGGACAGAAAAGTTCATTCAGAAGAGTTTTGCCTTCGCCAAGGCTCAGTTGACCAGACCAATGTAGCTAGCAAACGAGGTTCGGCTTGCTGCAGCTATACCAAGGAGTAGATTAGGGTTTTTTTTTTATATATTCTGTAAATGTACAATTTATGTATTAACATAGTATCTGTTCTGTTTTTTAATGTAAATTGCATTTCATATTTCAAAATTTAGTTAATTAAATTTAAATAAAATAATTAATTTTACTAATTAATTATTATTATAAAATTATATTTCAAAATTAAAAACAATTAACAAAAATATAAATTCGGAACGGGCTTTTGCACGATTTGTGCATGTATTTAAATAAAATAAAAATCGTTACAAAATTAATGGGTATATAGCTTAGAATCGTTCCAAAAAATATAATAAATCTAGTGGGAAATGAAAGTGCAAAAACCATCCCAAAACACATTATACAACATCAATCCAATAGTTCCAATATTTATTCCGAATGAAGGACAAAACAATTCCAAAGTATATTCCGAAGCCTAGTCCAAAATATATCACTCGGACATAGACCGTGTTACAATGGTTGTTCCAAAATCTGTACAAAAATTAAAATAAAAACCGTTCCAAGTAGAAAAACGTGTTCCAAAGAAACAAATTCTAATTTTAGATAGTATTTATGAACAGTATATGAATAAGTGGTACATAAGCCATTACTAATTAGGAAAGGTAGTAGTCCACCCATCCCAAATGTAGGAACAACGTCTATTACAATGGAATGTTCCCGTTCCAAATCCAATTCATCTCTAGTTAGTAATTTCTTCTTCCAAAAAAAAATTCGTTCCTAAACCCGCTCCAAGGTACACATTTTTTTATAGTGTAGAGGGAATACTTTTCCTGAATCTGACATTAAATTACTAATAGAAAATTTTCAATTATGGTTCTGTTAATATAGGGGGTGACAATTTTTAGTTATGTGAATTCATTTAAGGCAATTTTGTCTAGTAACTTTAAAATTTTTCACACATTAATAAAATAAATGAATGAAAAAGTACACATGACATGCACGTTATGTGCACAGTTTCAAACATTTTAGCAATTTTTGACCATTTTTACTTTCAATGTGCGAAATTCTTAAAATTACAGGATAAAATTGCCAAAATGAATTCTTACATAACTAAACTTGCCAACCTACATATGTACAAAACTAAAATTGCAATATTTCAAATTACCAATAGATCCATAGCTTTTTTACCTGAAATATATTGTGGAACATGTTATGTTTATCTTCGGATTAGATATTTCTCCTGAAATGCCTAAATAACATTCTCCCATGAGCGAATTGTTACAACTTGATAGAATATTGTTCTTCTATTCTTTAAAGAATGCTCGTACTTTCTCTCCAACATCCTAAGCTTAAAAAAAATAATTAGATAAATAATGTGTAATGGTAAATATGATCCTACAAACATGGAATCATATCTTCCGTAAATAATTGCATAAATTATACAGTTATTCAAAGTAACACTTTTGATTATTGATAGCAAAACTAACAAAAACAACTATGCATAATTGATAAAATATTTAGACATTTTTTATATGGAGCATGTTAATTTGATATGTGTAGCATATGAAATTCTTGATCCAAAATCTAGGACACAGAAACATGTAAGGTAGATTGATGATGTATATCAATACGAAGCTTTTGATCACATTATAAATTATCTATATGCATGCACATTATTGAAAAAAGTGCATTTGTTAATTATTAATTGTCTTCCATATTCTATTATTTTTGTGTATTAATTATGACACAATGTTGCATGTAAAAGTTGCTTGGAACCTTATTGCACTCTATAAAATCGTACGGAATATGAAATTCCAATGTTGAATGACAAAGTAAAGAATATGTATGTTGAAAAGCAATGCCTTTACTTTGTGTCGTTTGTAACTCTTGGCTTTTAATACTTTTACGATTGTTGCTTTGATAGCATAAATTAGTTTGGCAAAAGTGCATGACCATTATTCCAAAATCCACTTATGGTGTTGGCTAAAATTACTAATTTGCCTGTTTCTTCCCAATTTAGTTAAAGTTATCGGCCACGTGCAAAAAATAACACTTTTTTGTCTGAAACTTAACAGTAGGATATTTTTTACATAACATAATTACATTATGGGACTATTTTCAGCTATTTCGATAAGCATGAGATCAGTATTGCATAACCTCTTATATTGTGGAACTAAAATTGCACACCAACTAGGGCTTATATATGTTAACCATACATTGTTATGTCATGGCAACTTTCATTTAGATTACAAATAATTGTAATAGCACATATTATGAAGGGATTCAAAAAAAGTTTCTGAAAAGTATTTCAATTGTAAACTAATATAACTTGTAATGAAATTAATGCTCGTTAGACTTCAATTGCTTAAATGCTCCCAAATTCTTACAAATACAATAAAGATAATCAAAATTTTAACCTTTCAATTTCTCCATAGAATGGGAACTCCAAAATAAGCTCAGAGTAGTATAAAAAATTTGGGCAAGTAAATTGATAAACACTAAATATGAAAGAGACAATATTGTGACAACATCTAGGAACTATTTGACAAAAAAGAAAGTGAACGTATATTGTATATGAATGCAATGAATGTGCATCAATCAACTCTAAACTCTCGATACTTTATCAAAAACATACAACAAGAAAATATTCAATTGTTCTAATTAAGACAACAAATTAATTTGAAGAAGCAAATGTATTTTAGAGTTGTGCTACTCTTGTCCATGATCCAGCCTAACACAACCTAGGGTAACCTGCATTAAATGACCATCCGTGAGAACAAAGTTCATGAAATGTAAACATGTACAAGATTTGCACAAATAGTATGTATAAAAACAAGCTGCGAAATTGCATAAAATTAAAGTATATTTTTTGTTATATTTTAAATTAAACAAGGACCAAACTTGTCTAAAATCACAAAACATAACCTTATTTAAAACGGTAAATTGAAAAGAACGAAGAAAACACTTGTGTTTATATATTAGATTACATCTAAGACCACCATTCAATAATAGACTATTTCACTATAGGATAATAGCATCAATCTCTCATTTGATAATATGTATCTATATGCAAAGTTTAG
The DNA here is from genome assembly GCF_000512975.1 of Sesamum indicum. Classification (NCBI taxonomy): domain Eukaryota; kingdom Viridiplantae; phylum Streptophyta; class Magnoliopsida; order Lamiales; family Pedaliaceae; genus Sesamum; species Sesamum indicum. Next base: position 5,205,465 of record NC_026154.1, read on the forward strand.
TCATAAAAACTTTTTTTTTTAGATTCTTAATAAGATTACATATCCCAAGATTATTATTATTATGCTCCACAGCTCAAGAAAACTCAAAATAAGATTTTGTTTCCTACATAGATAACTCTATATGTTGGTTCAAATTAACCTTATAGTTTTAAGCCTGAGGGAGTACTTTTTTTGATATAAACCATACTGAACTACTATTTTACGACCAACAAATAAAATAACTAACCTGCATAGAGCAATTAGCAACCAATGGTCCAACAACAGAACCACCCACCACCACATCATCAGGTTGAAAGCTTAAGTTCAAAAAATCCAACTGGATAGGTCCATTATTACAAATAATGTAACGGCCTGTGAGGGTTGCAATAGAATAAATACCCTATAGAAATAACATAACATTAGTTAGTATGTACATTAGATGGAAGTGTTTGTTGCAAATGATCACATAGGGATGAAATTTTAAACTCATAATGCACATTCACGTTAGTACTTTCATAGTGATATACAAGAGTACCTTTCACATATAATATAATGAATTTTTTAAGTTTGACATGAAAGTTCCAGAAAATTTTCCTTCTCCATTATACAATTGTAGCCAATCCACATTTATAGTTAAGATTAAACTATTAAATAAGTTACATAGCCACGGAAATCACATAATAAATTAAATACAAAATGGTGATGAACTTCAGGCACCAAAATATAGAAACGGAGTTTTTTCAGAACTACCTAATATAGTTGTTATATAAGCAAAATTAAATATTTTCTACTTAAATTATTACAATATCACTGCAAGGTTCAACTATACTATTTTTTACTTCAAAAGTTGAACAACCTTTTTTATCTTTTCAATTATGAATTTATAAGCATGTGCTATTGATGGACAATGCATATGCTTTACCAATAGCAACATATCTGAAACTAATATTCAATATGGTTTAATTTTTTGATAATTAGCATACTAATGATTATAAAATACAAAATTATATATGCTAAAATACTAGAAAAATGGTTGTGGCCTACAATGCGTTGTCAACACTTTTAACTCCCAAAGAGTTAAACATAAAAAAAAAAAAAAAAAAATATTATTAAGACATATTGATCCATGCAAATATTGAAGCTAACAAAATCGATCAATTAATAATCTTGATATTATTATTATTGGAAGAGGTATTATAAAAACTATGAAATGTAAAATGTGAATCTTGCATTTCAATTATCAACATAAAAATGATAATTTTAGTTATGTATGAATTCATTTTGATAATTTTGTTCTGTAATTCTAAAAATTTCTCATTGAGGACGAAAAACTAAAACAGTGCACATGACATGCACATGATGTGCACTTTCTCAATGTGCGAAATTTTAAAGTTACAAGACATAATTGCCAAAATGAATTCATAGAAAGAATTAAATTGCAATTCTCCAAAGTATCAACCAGTCCATATTTTTTTACCTCAAACATAATTGTGGAACCTGCTATATTTATCTTCGGGTTAGATATCTCTCCTGAAACCCCTAAGATACGTCCTTCCACAAGCGAACCGTTGCAGGTTGAAAGAACGTTGTCCTTCTGTTCTTCAAAAAATGCTCGTATTTTCTCTCCAACATCCTAAGCTTAGAAAAAGTAATTAGATAAACAATGGGTAGTTATAAATATGATCTTATCAAATATGGAATTACATTTGTCATAAATAATTGTATGGCTAACCAAAATAACACTTTTGATTATTGATAGAAAAACTAAAAAACCCACCTTTGCATAAATGATGAAATATTTTATAAAGGCGTTTATTTTTTAATATGGAGCATGTTAATTTTATATGTGTAGCATATGAAATTCTCCATCAATAAATCTAGGACACAGAAACATGTAAGGTAGACTCACGAATGTGCATCAATACAAAGCTTCTTATCACATTACAAAATGTCTATATAACTTTTATTGACAAAAGAGCATTTGTTAATTATTGAATGAATTTTCACATTCTATTAGTTTTGTGTATTGACACTGACACAATGTTAAATGTAAAAGCTGCTTTGAACATAAAAAATTCACTTAAACTATGAAGTTTGAAAAATAAAGGATTATTAACTTGGGAGCAACCATCATTTAGCACACACACAAATAAAAAAAAGAAATAAAAAATATAACAAACAACTTTTTTCTAATTTATATTGTTTTAGAACAAAAATTGATCCATATCACGCTAAACAACTAACAAACTATACATGTTTCCAATTTCATCTCCAAAGATAACTTTCATATTAAGTTGCTAATGTAGAGCATCCAGATAATTATCAAGTGCATGAAAAGATATAGTAGATAAGGAAAATACAATCCCTAAGTATCACTAAATTAACTATAACAAGTTAATAACAATATGCATGAAAGAAATGAAGCTTCCCTATGTATCGTGGTGGTTAACATTGTCTTCTAAAGCTAATTAAAATACAAATGCTATAAAACCATTTTGAGAAATATAATAATAATGATGATTACATACAAGGTTCTTATAATATATTATGTTCCAAAAGTGATAGTTGATCAAATATCGTATTTCAAATGTAAGTTGATGAGAATCGAGAATGGATAAGATAAGAATAATAATAATGAATAATATATATTTAGATAGACATATCTATAGTAGTTTATACTTAGTATCATTTTATTTCTTAGTTTAATGATATTAGACTTCTTCATTGTAAGCCAACAAATACATACGCTAACCTCATTAAATATCATCCACTTAATATTTCTTCTCATCTATTGTTTGTTCCCAATAAGATTGATTGTTCCACAATTTGAGTTAAAATGCACTTTGGTCATTGACATTTTTCAGTCTCACCTATTTTCTAGAATAATTTCTATTTCAAGTGGGGAGAAATGATGGAATTAAAAATGAATATGATAAGAATAATTATAATAATAATAAATAAATATATGTATTCAGATAGGCACATTTATAGTAATTTATACTGAATTTTGTTTTATTTCCTAGTTCCATTTAATTATAATTCTTCACTGTAAGCTTATAAATATATGACTAAACTCATTATTCAAAAGTTTGATTATTCAACGATTTCGCTAGATAGTTTTAGCTTAGTTTAGTTAGTTGTCCTACAAAATAAGCAATATGTAAGTTGCAAAGTATTTATGCTAGAGCATATTTCTTATTAACCTATACATAATTTTATTCTCGTGGGAACACCAATTCAAAAGATATAACAAAAATGTACTATTCTTTGGATTAAAACCTATGAAAGAAAAAAATTATAGTTTCAAATATTGATGGTAGTTTGTAGTTTTGAAATAGTTTGTTTTTATCATTAATCTTTTATTACATTTTGATTTCTTATCGTGGATAAATTCAGCTGTAGTTTGTCACTAGAATTTTCGAATCCAAGTCAATAGCATTTCCCTAATAGGGTAAGCTTACACTATGCTTGAACTTTAGATTATAGTTACAAAAATATTAAATCACTATGTACTTTATGTTATTAATACATTTTCTTTTTGTTACCTTTTTCCACTAGAATCCAAGATCCCTACATATTATTGCAGTATATAAGTACTTTTATGATATTATGATATCAAAAAACGTTCACTATAAAAAATAGGTGATATTGATGATGGATGTCTACAATTTCTAATAAAATTTTATCATGGAAGATATGTGTGATATCTATTTTGACGGCATAAAGTTGATACGGAGGAGAGGAATGGAAAATCATTGAAATGCCACTGGTGCAAGAGAAATTATTTGATGCAATACTTTTATTATAATTCGATTGCAAAGTTCGTCATTACATATTAGCGGCGACAAGGACATTCAACTTAATGTTCAATGGAGATCATGAGATATGTAATTGTCAATGAAGTGCACGGATATTTACAAAAAAGAATTTCAAAAAGCATCTATCTGAATAATGCGACAAGATTATTCGTCGCAATTCTAGATTGCTTATATCATTGTTTTTGTCATATGCTTTTAAAGATAAATTTTTCCATAGAAAGATTTGTTTAAATCTTAATTAAATTGGCATGACATTGAACTTTTTATGATCCGTTGGTACTTTATAGCAAAAAAATGTTGTTGCAAGAAAAGCATTACTATTGCACCGTGAAGAATGTTGCGAATATATCTTGAGGGAGAGAATCCCCATTAATATAAAATTTATCTCAAAAGGCACAACAGGAACGAGAAGCTTTGTTTCCTCATCTTATTGTTGGGTATCAACCAAATCGTAGAGGATCCAGATACCAAAACTTATCCAACTATTACAGAGGATCAATGGGTTCGAAAACCCCTATACAGATAATATTACAAAAAAACAACAAAAGAACAAAATACAGAAATGTTATCTACAGATCTAAATGTTAACATAAAATAGAGGATCTCACAATAAATAAGCTCTGATAGCTAGATCTGTAAACTTTGTGCCCAAGAACCACAAAGCCCCCAACAACCTATCACGGTTGCTGAAAAACCCAAAATCACAAAGGCTCAAGTCCATACAGGAACACTAGTTTTTCACACAGAACTTTTTATCGAGAGAAAAGAAGAAGAAAAGCGATTGAATTTTCAGGGTCACTATTCATCTAGAAAGCGACTGAGGGTATATATAGAGGTAGGACATGAATTGCCAGTGCGGATAATCAAGACCAAAGAGAATGAGAGAGAAGAGAATGAGAAGACGCTAGGAGTAAGGTTAGTGTTTTGACTGAGAGAGGTGGAACTGAGTCGGACTGATACGACGAGTAAGTTGTCAGAAATTGATCTTTGGGGATGGGCTAGCAATCCAAGTGATAAGGTTAGAGGGGGCTTAGGCTTGAGCCTTTGGGCAAATAGGCCATAAAAAATTTACATTTCCACCTTGGACCATAAGCCCAAAAGAGGACCAAGTCCAAGATGCGGGATACATGGCATCAGCATTGCCCACGACCTGTTTCCTTGGAGAGTTCCTATAAGAAAACAGAGGAAGTATTTTTGCATATAAATGTGTTACCTTAAGTTTAGTATGGAAAGATAGTTCATAGATTTTTCTATAGGTACACACTTAGCCCACATATCAGTACGATTTTCTTCAAAGTTGATCTTTTCTAGATTGATGATTTCTTTCCCAACTATACCCCTAATAAATTGATATCTAACATCAATATGTTTAGTTCTATCATAGAATACAGGATTTTGACAAAGTTGAATATCAGATTGACTATCAGAATATACAATGACTTTTTGTTTTAAAAAACTAATTTTTTTTAACAAATCTTGAAGCCACCTAGCTTCTTCAAAAGCTTCAGTGGTAGCAATGTATTCACCTTCTGTTGTAGATAGGGCTAAAATATGTTGAAGTTGTGATTTTCAACTAATACATGATCCACATAAAGTAAACACATATGAGGTAGTAGAGTTTCTACTATCCTTATCATTTGCATAATTAGAATCTACATATCTAATTAGGTTAACACCTTCAGAACATTTAGAGAATTTTATGTCAGTATTAACAGAACCATTTAAATATCTAAGTAACCACTTAAGAGCTTCCCAATGAAGGAGACTAGTATTAGACATGTATCTGTTGAGGTAGCTAATAGCAAAAGAAATATATGGTCAAGTGCTGACCATGAGGTACATAACAGAACTAATGGCATTTGAATAAGGAATTTTTTTCATCTGTTCTATTTCTAGTTTAGTTTTAGGGCGTTGATCCTTACTTAACTAGAAATGTGCAGCTAAGGGAACATATGCGGGTTTTGATTCAAATATATAAAACTTTTTTAATGGGTCTAGGACTGTTCAATTTGGCCTATTAACAAGTCTAGCCTGGAGACAATAGAGAAGGTGATGACCTTTAAACTCATAGGTGGAGAGGGGTTATTCTCAAAAGTCCAGCATTGACTTTGAGGAAATGTTCGCTTGTTGATATGGCGAAATCCATAAGGATCTTACTTGCCATACTCGAGTATTATTACTATGAGATATGGAAAGTGGATACAAAGTCCATATTTCTTTATGGATCATTGAGGAACACATTTACGTAGATCATCCTCAAGGATCTAGATTGAAAAGGAGGAATAAAAGATTTGTAAACTCCATCAGTCTATTTATGGACTTAATCAGACATCTAGAAGTTGGAATAATCATTTTGATAAAGTCATAAAGTTGTATGATTCTGTCATCAATGAACATGATTAATTCATGTATAAAAGGATTAGTAGGAACTCAATAAAATGTCGTTTATGCTTTATGTAGCACATTTTGCTCATTAGTAATGATGTCAAAATGTTATGTGACACTAATGCACATATAATTGTCCAACTATTCTCCAGTGAAAGACTTGGGTGTACCTTTCTATATCTTTGAGATTGAGATCTATAGATATGGATCTAGAAGGATGCTAGGAAAAATTCAAGTCTAGTAAAGTGACAAAATCTTGAAGATGTATAAGGGATGGGTCGAAAAACTACTTTTACCCTTGAGGCATGAATTTAGCTTTCTAAGACTCAATCTTCTAAGATTGAACAGGAAGCTAAAAGGAGGTCGATATTCCCTATACCTTCCATTAGTAGCATATATCATGTTATGTACAAGAACTCATGCAATCTATACTCCAAGTGCGACGAGATATAATCAGGCATGTCTGGTTTTGGTATTGTCGTTAAAATATTTCTAAGCATTTGAGAAAAATTGTGGATTTATTTTATTACTTGACTATGATGGATCAATATTCAAAAGTGAATACTGACGCTAAATTCCAATATAATGAGGATGATTCTAAGTGTCAATATGGTCATATGCTCCAGCACAATGGAAGACATGTTAGTCGAAAAGTTTTTAAATAAGACATGACTATAATTCCATGATGGAAAATGATTATACTGCGGCTTTTGATGCCGCTCAAGAGACTAGTTGATGAAAAATTATACCAAGAGTTGGAATGTGGTGCCTAGCATTATCGAGCTTAAGCCATCTTCCATCATGTAACCTACTGTATACAATCACATTATATTGACTTTTGTCATTCTTCTCGAGGAGTGAATCAGCAAGGATTGTTCAACATCTTCCTCCCAAATTGGGGTTCGATGTCTATGGAAATATTTATATTTCTTTGTGTCTTTTTGTTTTGAGTATTGCCTACACTCTAGTGAAGGTAAACACACTTTTGGTCTATCTAATTACGCCATTTGAGTATTGCCTCAAGTTTCACATCATCATATTTAGTTTCCAATGTTTAAAAATTCCATCAAATGTTGTCCTCGTTGTTAATATTATATTGGAAACTAATGACGATTGGATTTGGAGGGAAGTTATTGGTGTTTGGCGCAAAAATGACTTAATCTACCTATTTCTATATTTCTACCAAAAAAAAATATTCTATAATTTCATCATATTGTGAATATTCCGTCAAATAGTGATATTGAACTGAAAACATCAAGAGAACTACACTTTTAGTCTTCAAACTCTTCTTCTAAAAATAAATATTCTACTCATTTTCAAGTAAAATTAGAAGCTCGATCTAACAATCACTGAGATTCTCAAGTAAAATCAAAAGCTCAGCTTTTAATATTAAGTGTGTGTCTAATTTGATGGAGACTGAACTTTTGAATTTAGGTGAGATCCTTCTACCCAAATGCAACCAAAGGAGTAAATAAATAATTACTTATCAAAGGAGTCAATTTTATCACTTATTACTAAAAGCTGGATAACATATCTAAATTTGAATTATAATCAAAGTATCCAAATATGTAAAAATATTCATGAACATGAACAATATAGAAAAACAGGTTAATTATAATTTTTTTTAAAAATCTTGCATCGGAAAAAGGGAATAAATGCAGCGCCCCATGAACATGATATGCAGTATGTGCAAACACCCCCTTATAAAAAAAGAAATAAAAAATTACCCCCTTGGTGTATTTTTCAAAATAGAGCAAAAAAAATTCCCTTATAGAAGGTGGGGTAAAACACGTGTCCCCTTGCATTATTTGCTAATTTTTGTGAATAAAAATATTATTTCATATATAAATATATAATATATTGGTATTTATATGTAATGAATATAAAAATATATAATATCATTTATTTATATATAACATATGAATATTTATAATAATATATATAATTTTTTTAAGAAAATCCATCCCCCGTCCTTATTGTTATTGTTAGTTTACCTTGTCACCATCCAATACCCTCTCCGCTCCCTCTCACTCATTGCCCCCTCCGCCTCCCTCCCGAGCCCAACCCCTTCCCTTCCCCCTCCATTTTCCTCCTTTGTTGCTGCCGCCTCCCCTTCTCGCGCCTTCCCCCTCCCTCTCTCTCTTCCCTTCCCTCTCTTGCCGTTGCTGCCTCCCCCATGGCGACGCCCTGATCTCTCTCTCCTCCCTCACTATGTAGGTATCTTTATATATACTCAAAAATATATTTTAATTGTGTATGTATAACTACATATGTAATAACATATATATCATTTTAATTGTAATTTTAACTTATATCTTTTATAAATTTAAATTAGTGATATAAATTAAGTAAAATTTACTAATTTGAATTTTAGATTCAAATCAAATCCAACGATTCTTAAAAAATATTACATATTTAATTGTATAATTAAAAAATAAAAATATTTAAAAAAATAAAGAAAGCTTTATTTTGAAAAAAAAAAAAAACCAAGGGAGATAAATTGCTATTTTTCTCATAGAAAGATAAATTACTCATTTGTAATATAATAAAAAAGTAAATTGCATTTAGCCCCAAACAAAAGACATATAGTCAAATTCATAACCCAAACATTTGGGGAAAAAAAAATGAGAGTACAAGCAAAATAAAGTGCCAAACATTAATCAATAAACAACCTTAACACACAAAGAATTTAACATGTGAACATACATAGCTTCCCTTCAAAACACAACAAACAAAATAAAGCATGGAATTAAACAGTAAACAACGGTCAGATTTAAATTTTTGTGTCAAAAAATTTTGTTTAGAGATAAAAAAAAAATTTAAAAAGGGAAAAAAGACAACCTCTCCAGCATGTACGGTGACAATGCAAGGGCAGAATTGTGTCGCAAAAGATGTGAATTGATGTCTAGGAGCCCTTGCTCGCGGTTGACGATTTGAGCTCGACTCTCCCAACCTCGGACACTCAAGGGCGAGGATTACTGGACGTTGCTCGACTGGTTGATTTGTTCTTCCACGTCTTGCCATTTTTGATCTGGAGGAGAACTAGAATGGATGATATATGTGAGGAGGCTTGGAAGAGATGGAGGAAGGAACTGTTTGAATGAGAATGAATGGAGAATTGAGAATTGAGAAATGGTATTGTGAAAATTTTGACAAAGTTACAATGTAAAAGAGTGTAATAGTTGTAATAAAATCCAAATGATGAATTGTGGTATTAATGAGTTTCACATTCCTTTTCACAATTCATTAATAAATTTTACCATCAGATCTGCAAGCAATAAATCAATTAACAGCTAAGAAAATGATGTATAAAAAGACGATTACATAACAAAGTTGTCATTGCGAATGAGGCTTTGCTCGATTGCTAACGTTGAGACCTCATAAGTTCAAGTATCATGAATGTAGGTGCATGTCTACTTTAATAATAGTTTATTATTTTTTTATGTCATTTAACTGTATTTATTGATTTGAATTACCAATGTATTGAACCGATAATTGAATTCGGATATATTGAATGATATAACGAGTCGCGCATTATTAAAAAACAAAGTCGCTAGTGCTTTTATAAGTTTGTCTGGATTCTCACACTGGATAGATTAATTTTAGGGATAATTACACTTTGTTCTCTTGAAATTTGGTGTTATTATATATAGATCCCTTATGGTTTGAAAAATTATATTTAGTATCCCTAAAATTTGCTAAATAAAAATTGATATTTACCCTCAATTGACTTATTACGGACTAATTGCAGGTCAAATAATTTTTTTACAACTAAACTACCGTTATAACTATGAAATATACCTCATCACATGCATTAACTCGTGAAGATGTCTGAGTTTAATTTGGTCATACGAAAATTTATTTAACCTACAATAAATCGACAATAAGTCAACCGGGGTAAATATAGATTCTTTTTTTCGACCTTTTTGTTAATACCAGCAAATTTAATAAATTTTGATTAATTGAGGGACTTATTTGGAAGCAATCTCTGGGGTGCTAGATGTAATTCCTCAAACCATAGGAGGTCTACGTGCAATGACACCAAGCCTCAGGGGAAGGGAGTATAATTATCCCTTAATTTTATCCAGTTCAAATAATTCTTTTAATTTGTTAAGTGATGAATTACTAGCTAAACCAAAGTAATTATGATTAAAATTCCAATTTAATTAGTTCATAAATTTTCTTTAATGCAATTTGAACAATATTTCAAGGCAATGAATTGATACAGGCCTATTTTTGCCTGGATATAGGTACGATATTGTTCATATGATTTAGACTCACTTGTAGCTCCACAAACATTAAATGTTAATTTCTTTTTTTCTGAAATATAAGTGATAAACAATTATTAATTGAAATGAATTGAAACAACACATCTATAATTCAGTAGGCACAACATCCTATGCATAAAGTAAGGTTCGAACCCGATGACCTCTATCTGTATATGTTATATCATTGTTTTAAAAAATAATAATTATCTTTTTCTATTCATATTAAACAACACAATTGTAGTTGATTATATTGTATATCAATCAGTTTAATAAAAACTAAAATTTGAACCATGAATTGCATTGTTTTATAAAAATAAATGTAAATTACAACAATTTCTCCTAAAATTTGGTATACTTACGAATACCGCGTATTGTTTGAAAAATTACAAATTTCCCCTGATTTGAACGGCCAACTAGCCCAATCCGTTAGTCTCCATTAGTTTTTCATTCGTTTTTGTGGTAAACTGGCTGAAATGCCCTTGTTAACTATAAATTTAATTTTACTTATTTTTTTACAAAAACTAAAAAAATAATTTTTTTACAATTTTCAAATTGTTTCATTCACCTCATCCTATTTTTTATAAATTTTTCAATTTTTTTAAAAAGAAAAAAAATACAGCAAAAGCAAAGTTGGCAATTTTAAGCCTCTATCCAAGGAATACATAATTTTATCAAACATCGGAGAATATTAATAATATTTCAAACAATAATGTGGTATTTATAATTATGTCAAATCCCAAAAAACTCTTTGTAATTTACCCTAAGAATAATGCAAAATTCCATGCACTCACGCAAAAGGAGATACACTACCCAAAAAGAAAAAACAAATGCAAAATCTATCATGATAAAAGTTTCTTACAATGGAGCAAACTCTCTGCAAAATATGTTTTATTTTTCAAAATACACATCATATAATTACATTTATTATTTTCAACCAAACGTCGAGGTAATTTTTCAAATCATGAGATCATAGTATGTAGCGTCGTCTAGCTAGCTATATACAAAACCAAGTATGAGTAGTTATGGAGAGAGTGAGTTTAATAAATCTTGTCAAAATTTTGAACTTGAATTGTGTAAATTTTGACATTTTCTTTTTAAATTACTTCATAGTTAGCAATTTGGATTGTTATTTTGGTATTTCTTCTATTATAAATATTATATTGTTACATTTCTTTATTGCATGAGTGATTTAAGCAAATGCATAAAATACCACAATAGGGGGGGAGTAATATATTTTCCCACCTAATAAGTTTATACATTAAACTTAAATTATCACCCAAGTAAGTTTTCATAAAGTATCTTAATCGAATTCTATTGTATGTTTTCCATTTATTTTTTTTTTTTTGGTACATATCCATGTGAAGGGGAAAAAATAAAAGAAATAAGTTTTCAAAAGTAGACTATATTATTTCTTATTCAATTATTTTCATCTAAAATATATGAATACTTCTAATCTTATCTAAAATTTTAAAATAATATCTTATGACAAAATAAATTTAAGTTTAATATTTTGAGTCATAAAAGTAGCAAAAATACAATCAAAATTTAAAATTTAAAACCACACCATCAGTTCAGTCATTTACAAAAATCCACACCAAAAGAGCTGTTCCAACTTCCAAGTCCCCTCGAGCTTTGGTTAAAAGCAAAAACAGACTCAGCAATGTCATAAGGCTCTTGCTTTACCACAGAAAATTGCAACTGAAAGGCATTCAATCCTTATTCAGCATTCCACCAAATTCAAATGTTTTCTCCAGTAACAGCATTTGAAGCCATAAGATACAGGTATTAACAGGTATTTTTGGGCCTGACTGAAAAACACAGAGGGAATAGAAGTATAGCTGTAATATCATCTAAATTCGAGCATCGTTTACAGTAGATCCGACCCGGAAACTAGAGAAACCCGGACAATCCAGCTTTTAGCATCCCGGTATTTCCTCCTCAATCTTCATATTTACTCTTCTTTCTTCTGCGATTTTCATGATCTGTTCCAGAGCTACGATGTGATCGACTGGGAGAATCCTTTCGTCTGTGTTTGTGGTGCTTTGAATGCCTTCTGCTGCTACTCTTTTCCCGAGACGATCCCTTTTCTTTTCTTCTGGACTTCGAATGGTGTCGATCTCGATAATCATCTGAGTCACTGGATGCATCACTATCTGGAGTGCTGCTCCTGCGGTGTTTATGCCTGTGACGGCTCGCGCGTTTTCTGCTCCTTTCATCTTCTGAAGAACTGCTACTCTGACTGCGATTCAGAGTTCTGTGAGTATTCAGATCCCTCTCTTCCCCGGGAGCATTTGGAAATCTACCTTTACTACTGTCTCCCACTGAAACTCTATCTGCAGTTTGACCACCATCTATACGTGTGACAGCGCTTAAAAACACATCAGTGCTCTTATGTAGATTATCTGGTTTCATTTCTGTTCTTTCTCCATTTGTTGAACTTCCCACAATGTATTGAGAATCTGACCTTTTCTTTTCAGACGGCAGAGGATCACCATTTCCTTTGTCAACATTAACAGCTTCCTTCTGAGGACCTCTTCCACCAGCTTTAATTTCTGATATTGGCGTCTCTGGGGGAACCATCAAACCTAGTTCTTTTCCCAATGATTCTAAAAAGTCTCCGGCTATTAGACGATTTAGGGTCGTGTTTGCAACTTCAATCTTCTTTTGGGTATCCTCAACCTGATCAGAAGTAGTATTTTCCTCTTCATCATCTGAATCATCTGAAAAAATGGCCTGCAAAAGGACGAATATTGATTGGCAACAAGATAATAACCTATTATTTACAAAGAGAAATGGAAAACCATAGACATGGAAGGAAACTATAATGTACACAAAGTGAAAGGGAATGTACTTTGTACAGATCGACAGGCCTCTCAACATTTTCGACTTCCACCTCACTCGCAACTTCCTTGTCGGTAATTTCTCCGCCTTGCTTCCCATTGTGCACTTGAGGAACTGAAGACGAGGGGTGCTCTGTGCTAATATGTTCTTCCACATTTGCAGTTTTGATGGAATCTGGCATAAAAATTAGAGAGTCCATTTTGCTCCTCGCACGTGGAGCAGGAGGTGGCTGCATTCAGGGATACGCATACAGTCAATATTCTTGAAACACAGAACCCAGTCGGGAAAAGAATTTGGTGATATAGTATGTAATAGAAAGTTCAAAAAGACATTTAATATACATATCTATACTCAAAACAAAATGAACATGAAAACAACACAAAAGAACAGATAGAATCACCAGGGAACAGAAGGGAGAAACAGCAGCCCAGGTCAGTATTCATTACAATCAGAAGAAGATAGCCTACCTTGCCCATGTAAGGATCAATTAAATCAAAACGCTTGCATAAAATAGGTGCAGGTCGCCATTGAAACTCTTCCCGTTTCGGATACATTGCCTTAGTTATCAATTCCTCATCCTGTTGAACTTTATCTTTCTGCACATAACCATTCATATTGATAAAAAATAAGGCGTGGAATTACACTAAATTAAGAAAGGGCCTGCAGTAATTATTCGTTGCAGTCAATATACCTCTATTCCACTGGTAATAAACTGTAATCCTGCAGCACCTGTCAAATCTGCAAGCAACTGGCTGGTAGCCTTGCTTTCTTTACCTGAATTGCCTTTTTCTATGGCCACTGCTGCAGCTTCAAATTCTAATCTTTCACGAGCACGAGCAGCTTCAGACATGTTACTGGAGCCACCAGAATCTTTCGTTCGAAGACCTCCTTCATACTTCTCCTTCAAGAACTGTTCGAATCTCTTTTGCTTTTCGGGGTCATCAAGGAAAGGTTTTCTAATATCCGGCTGGTCATTCTGGTAAAACAATTGAACAAACAAAAAGACAATCAACATCACCTACAAAATACCAGTCTAAAGGATCATCTAGTTATTAAAATGTTCATTGCAGAAAACTTTTATCATACTAACAAAGAAATGAACAGATTTTCTTAAAGATCCCCATAAATATTTTGCTACTCACAATAGATGCAGGTTTGGTGAAGGTGTCTGAAAGTTTAAATTGGATATTAACAGAAGCAGCAGATTCAACCAAAGAGCTAGAATCTCTTGAGCTCTTCTCCAGAGCTTTTTCTCCTAAAATTTTCCCACGTCTTTCAGCAGTCAGCTGTTCTGAATTCTGAGGCTTTTTCCCTTCCCACAATTTGGTTTGTTCACCACGCTTCTGGCGCTCTTCCCAGAGTTTCCTTACATAATAATCAGAACCATTTCCTCCACTAAGGAAGGCAAATAATGGGTTTGACTGATTCTTCTCCCTGGAGAGATCCTCAAACAATTTGCCACAGCGAGCCACTAAAGTTGCCACCCCTTCGATCAAGACCTTCAGATTGTTATCTTCTGGAGCAGGGACCTCAGGGGGAGGGATTTCAGCATTCTTCCCATCATTGCCGAGAGGAGCAAGAAACTTGTGATGGGGAACAAAGTCCTTTGGAATTACAGGAGAATCAAATCTGTAGACATCACAGACAATGAGAACCATACATAGCTTAATTTGGCATTCAACAAAGACATATCTTTCAAAAGGTGGCCCTAAAACTGAGATAGAGTGAAACTTATTAAGCAAGGTATAATATTTAATAGCATGCTCAAGACAAAAAGAATGTAATACTATTCAAATCAATCACTAACTAATATATTGCTGTTTGGTTTTGGGTGGGGCTTTCAAAAGATTATTCTTTCTTTATTCAAGCTCCTACTGATCTCTTGTTGCCGTGTTAATTCACATTCCATCATAATCCTTGCCATCCAAAGTAACAAGAACAGCCTAATTCATCCATTAATCTTTTAATAAAATTTGAAAGAACAACCAAACTATTTCTGGTTGCTTTATGTCTTTTGCTGTTAAGTGTTTTCAGTTCCCAGCCTATTTTAATCTCAAAAAGCTCCAAGAATCCTCTTAAATATTCTGATACTTTTTAAAGGAAGCATCAATTAGGTGCACTTCTTGCTCGGAGTCTGTGGAGATCCGCTCCCTTGTTCAATTAATTCTAAAATGAAGAAAGATAGCTGTTGTTTCCAACATCAGTTGTGGGAAGATCTTATAAGTGGCCCATAGTAGTCAGTGACGCACGGCACACAATGGCGCCAAGGGCTTCTGGAGCCATGGTGCATGGCGCACAGTGCGGCGCGTGCCTTTTCGAAAAATGGCGCAAATATAAGAAATAATTTATATATTTATATAATTAGTATTATTTTGACTAGATAAACGTACAAGGAGTTAAATAAGACATATAAAACGACAAATTCAACATAAAAAAACTTCATAAACTAAACAATACATACAGCCTTATAGTTGAATTACTGAAAGTCTCAAACTGAAATTTCATAGCATACTTATATCATTAAAACATATGAAAAACTGGTAATTTTAATTTATATTTATACTTACTTAAAGAAGTAAATAACATAATCATAGACTACTACATATGAAAAACAGGTAATTTTAATTTATATTTATACTTAATTAAAGAAGTAAATAACATAATCATAGACTACTAGTCTACAAACAATTACATAATTAAATCAAAACAGTACCAGTGCTAAATTTCTAAACAGAGAGAGAAAAAAAACCAAAGGTCCAGTCACGCAGCAGCGGCTCAACTCAACAGTGAACAGCAGGGCCAGACTACTACTGAAGAGAAGAAGAGAGAACTGAACAAGAAGATGCCGCCGCAGACGAAGAAGAGAACCAAAGAAAGAAGAGCATGCGGAATATTATTTCTGCTGAAATAGGGTTTTTGTTTTTTTATTGATTGGCACAGGCCCGTCTTCATAAAGGCGCGCCTGGCGCGCACCTGGGCAATGCATAAATGGCGCCCAGGCGCGCGCCATGGCCGCACCATTGTGAAGGCGTGCGCCATAGGCCGCGAATGGCGAGAGGACTGAGCCTCTCACGCCGCGCGCCATTAACTACTATAAGTGGGTGCATGTGTTTCTCAGGTAAGTTGAGTTGCTAAAGAGCCAGATGCTAACTAGTTGCTCAGTGAGTGCATCCAAGTCTTGCTTGGGCTCCCTAACTCGGGGCCCAGGCATAACATCATTCCTGCATACAACTGCATTAGCAAAGCAATGGTATAAGCCATGTCATGCTTGGGCTTAACTCAAAACTTTGCCGGTTTTTCACACTGTGTTTCAGTACTTGACATGAATGAAAATCAAGTAAGCAAGATTGCATCAAGAGGACCAGGGGCGAGGAAATTGGTTTAGTTCTTTCTGTAGGAGAGGTGTATAACGAATAGTCTATTTTTCTTGGTCAGAAGAAGGCAAGGATCTTGTTGGATATAGGGGTATATTAAGAAATTTTATTCAAATTTACGGTGAAAATAATCAACTTTTTATAAATTCCATTGTAAATAAGGTAGAATACGAGTGCAAAGGAATTGTTTGGGGGTAAACATTATCTTAGATTGGAAAGGACCCCACAAAATCCCCCACCGGCCTCGGTGTTTTTTACCATATAAAAAAAAAAAGGTTATGCGAGCTATTTGATTCACTTTGAAGAAAAAGACATTATCTTAGATACATTGTTCTTTCTATTTATTATAAAACAGCACCCCCTCATATTATGTACCAGGACAAAGAGAACCATAACTTTCCTACTTTTACAACCAAAAGAAGGGTCATTAGATCTATAGTAGCTTAATTTAACAATCACAGAGTTTATATCATAGTTGAAAAATAAAGTTCTGAGTATCTTTACAATATTGCCCAAAAGAGTAACTTTTCTATAATCGATGGTGTAGTATCATTATTTTGGGAAGGGGGTGTTTTGGAGCTTCATTCTGGGACGTCTGAAAGAGATAGAAGCAATAAATTTGGGAAGAGGGAGCATCTGAAAGAAGATGTAACCTAAATCACAATAATACAGTAAGATGGAAAACTGATGATAACTCCACCGAGAATAATAATTGGATAAAAATGAAACTCATAGAGTTGATTCAAAGTGGTCGGTTAGAATTCAGTTGATATTAGATTACCAATTTTATTTGAAGGTAAAATATATTACCTCTCCAGTTGGCTTTCAGAATTTGTTGCAACTTTAAAACCAGACAGAACACCGTCTTTCTTTTTATCTAATATCCGCAAAGTATCCACATTCACTCTTGAAGGTTCTTCTATTTCTTGAACATAAGTATCTTGAAAATCATAACCTGCTCAAAAACATTGCATATAAGCAGAGATGATGAGTCACAATGTAAGAGTATATAGTGATGGTCCAACAGTTGCAACTTGTAGTAGGGCTCAAGCCAAAAAGAAAAAAGAGTTTCAGATTTTTAATGTAGCCTCCTTCCCTTTTCACCCACACCTATCCTTCCCTTTCAGATTTTTTCAGACTAGGTTTGTTCTTTATCTCCTTGTCTGCCACCTCTGTCTACTATTTTCCGGCTAAATCTGTCATATCTGCCCTCCATTCACTTAATAGTCCCGCAAAACAAAAAGACGCTGCAATTAGGAATCCTTCACAAAGTAATCAAAGTGCTAAATCCCTCTTATTAGCATATGCTGATCTATTCATTATTTCTATTGCCAAAATAGACTTTAAACAAAGACTAAGTAAACCATCCAACCTAACCCTATCAGGCTCAAGTTTGAAACGTGTTTCAGTTAGCTTAAAGCTCTTTAAAACATCACATATCATATGAAGGCTTATAAAATTAAAGGGTGTTTGGTATTCTTTTTAGGGAATGATCTTATAAAATCCGGAGAAACAAAAAAACAATGATGTGCTTAATATTCTTCAAGCAGTCAGATAAGAGATAGCTCTAAGCAACTAAATGGTAATTAAAATCTACTTACAAGTTTAAAATTCAATAAATAAACCCCGAATAAATGACCCTGCTTTTCTTAGAATTAAGAAATCTTAGCCTTGTGATGCAGCCTGAGTTTCAATTGTATGTTTTTTCTATTTTAGCTTGTGTTTCATTGCAGTAAATAAGTACTGTAGCTCAGTGTTAATGACTTCAGTTGATGGATTAGTTTTCACTAACAATTTTTTGAGGTTTCTCTGGTCATAATATTTCTAGTGGGTTAGATTAAACCTTACTCGACAACTGAAATTTATCCTCTTGATAGGATTTTAACAACATAAAGTGCCATATAGCTGCTAGCATCGAACAACTAATGGAATTAATCCAACAATAATTACTTCCCTATTGGGATTTCCATTTTTCATTGTGGGTATTTTTCACCGCTTATATTTTTCTTTTTCTTAGATATTAACTTACAAAATTTTGGAAGGAAACTAACCAGTATTCCTTTTGACATTTATTCTGTTCTATTAGGCATTACAATGGAGAAGAAAATGAATGTCATGCATTATAAAGCAGGGACGTGAAATATATATATGAAATAAATAGGTTTACTAACCAATTATCCCTTTTTTCTCAAAACTTTCTTAATTTGTTACTGTGTTAGGCATGCATTCTGTTAGGCATTCATTCAGACAAAAACGGGGCATGCATTATAAAGCAAGGATGGAAGAAAACATTTGGACACACGTGAACCTAACATTCAGTTTAGTATAGAGATCAACGTCAGCCCATTTCTCTTCATTCATTGATTCTTCTATTGAAAAGAAAATCCAAACCATTTAAAGATATCAAAACACATGAACTATTTGTTCAGTGCTAATGGAAAGAGGGAGTTTGAGATAGAGGATCCACACAAATATTTTTTCCAATGGTAAAGTTAAGGTGGCAGACCAAACAAACAACTTGGATTATAACAAAAACTAGTAAAAGAATCACTTACCCGATGCATATACATCTTCATCTTCTGCATCTAAATCTTCAAGAGCACCAATACCAAAACCAGGACCAATTTTTCCTGGAATATATGTAGTCGACAAATTAGAAGAGCCTAGACCAAAAATTTTGCAAGAATAAGTGTTGCACTCGTTACAGTAAATTTCAAGAATGAACTACATGTAAAACCTCACCTTTTATGGAGAGAGACCTGTAAGGCTTCATCTCCTTATCCCCAGACATTCTCAGTCTTTTCTTTTCTAAACAAAAGAGAACAGTTATTATCCTTAGCCAAAACAAAATCAAACCCTGAAATAGTTATCTTAACTCAGAACTTTACGTACCCCTAAACTCCGGAGCATGCTTAAAAGGATCGTAGCCTAAGCCATACAAGTCTTGCTTTGGGTTGAGTACATATGCCTAGAAAAGATAAAGTTAATACAAAGTCCCCAACTGATCAATCCAGGTCAGCAGATACCAAATTATGATGTATAAATCAGAACATCAGGCAAGTTTATTCAAATTGGATCTTCCTATCCTACTTCTATCACAAGACATTGGATAACATTAGGTGAATCCCATACAGATTCTTCCGAAAGATGACACTCTCTAACACTTTCTTACCCTCTGGCTATTGCTCACACTTGTTGAATTGATTGCCTTCTCTTAGAGAACATGCAATAGGGGATAACATATATGCAAATCAAGCAGGTAACTAAAATTTCATGTTAATCAAGAAATGTAATAGACAACAAATTAAGTTATTAGATAAACGAGGACAAATCTAACCGGTGTGGTTTTAGAGAACCGATTAGCATTGCTGCCAATTGGAAGATCTTGATCGTTGCCAGCATCCTCTTCTTCCAGCTTTGAATCGTCGATCTGTGAACTCATATTGTCCGAAAGTGCCAGAAAAGCTTTTCTAGCTTCTCTGCGAGCATCTTCATGAAAACGATAAACATCATAAGTGCAACACTAGCATATAGTTTAAGAACCTTAAGAAGAATAGTAACAGCAAAAACCATCCAAATGCTACAAAGACACAAACAGAAAAGATTTTCACAATGGACCGCTTGCAGCCTCTAATTTTTTATATAATTTCTCTACATATATCATGATATTTCACGGCCCAAAAAACATAATGCACTCGATCAGAAAAATTGAATAACCACAACTATCAGAACATTTAACAATCTCCTCACATTTTCTTCTCTAGTAATCTGCCAAAAACTTCAAAACTATGAGATTTCCTGCTTTTTGAACAAAGCATAATGCCTAGGCAGATTCCAGCACAAATATCTAATTTTCTCAGTGATAACTGCCTAACCATGCTTAGATTAGTATGTGCTGATATCTGAAACTATAATTTGCCAGGTAAATGAAGATAGAAGGCTACAAATTAGCATGAAAATAGATTGGAAACAACCGCAAAAAAAAACATATATCAACTCAGGCACCACGTAGTTGAGCATTATTTTATTTCAAGTCACACATTGAGCCGTAAGTCATTATCATCACAGAGGGAGTGCATTCCCATACATTTTAAGACTTCTTTACCAGAACCGAAAGACTAAAGTTTCAGTGTCATAAAGCAGCATTACCCAGTACTACTCATTCTGCCATTTGGCATCCTGGACAGAGTAAGCGAAATCATTCAACATAACAAAAACAGCCCAGGTCAACATACTTCCTAGGTCATCAGGGAAACTCTTCTAAAATACAGTCTACTTCAAGTGAAGTTACCTCAATAATATAGATAATATTTATTTATT
>NC_026154.1:5226459-5252614 GCF_000512975.1 Sesamum indicum
TTTATGACAGGGAAAAGGCATCAAGGTCTCTGCAGTTAAGACGAATAATAAAGCCAAGTGAAGCAGAAATAAGACAACAAATCTTCATAGGCTGTACAATATCTCTTATGTTTCCTGCACCTTTTGAAGTTCACTGATGCCTAAATGTGTTTATCATGAAGTTTCTATTACCAATCTTCATAACAGCCAAATACACTTCTATCAGAAGTATGATATGTACAGTGTCTACAAGAATGCAAAGTAAACGATGAAATCTGAGAAAACACATTAACAGGCTGGCAGTTGAGAAAAACTCCATGGAAGGTCATACACTAACTTATTTAGCCAACCATCTTATCATTGCCACAGAAGGGAGCCACAAGGTAACCATTACCATCGGATGCCATAAACATAAATATTGTACATAACATTAGATTTATAAGATCAAAAGAATGACTAACTAAACAAGAGCTACAAAACCAGTTCCCCAAAAAAAAAGAAACAAGTGCTATAAAACCATACCGTAAAGTGAGTTCCTATTTGAATCCTTTATGGATCGACCCTGTCTCCATCCCATCTTCAACAACAATTTGACGCCTGACCACCAGATGCATGCAAATTAGAGAGATGAAATCACACAATTTAGCGCACACAATATTTATCACCCAACATCTGGCACGAACCTATAGATTCTGTCGCTGGAACTATTAGTTCATCTGGAACAGGTCCAGGAATAGTTGACGGCCTACAATAGGCGCAAATCAGAAAGTAAGAGAATTGGAAGCTTTTACATGTTTAAATCAATGGGAACCTATTCTAATTGATAGTTACTTTTAGCACCATCTGTCACACTCAAGATACAACCGGGGTAACAATACAAGAACACAGAGGCAATACAAGTAAATTCTTAGAAAACATAGAATAGGATCCATTCAAGATATAGCATATACATATATACACACATATATATATAAACACCAAATATTAGTAAAAGTAATAGATAAAGAACAATTGTACAGTAATATAAATTGTTTCTCATGTTTATGTGATAAATTTTACAAACATAATAGTATTTTCGTTAAAAAAAATTTACATATATAGTCAATTAAATTTGTATCCTCTTAATTGAGAAGAATTAGATCTAGTTGTTCATAGTTTGACTAGATTAGCCTTCCCCGTCTTTTTGTGTGTGTTTATAACTTTATTCACTCATGTCTTGAAATGGAATTCTTGATAGTTCTTACTTCAATTTGCTCTATCTATTCTCTTTTGTATATTCAGTAAATTAGCACATCAGAAGAAACTGTAGTGGTACTTATTTTATTAATAAATATTGTAATGGGAAAATTGTTTAAAGATTTAGAAAACTAGAAGTTAATGCAAATAAAATTCAATGAACCAATAAAGTTTCTCCCATTAAACCATTCACCTGAGACAAAATCATATTAAAATAAATTTTCTTAGCTGCATCCTCAACTAAAGAAGACGGGCTAAACAAAGACAAAATCATATTAAAATTGAAGTGGAGATCAAAACAAGTAATCAAAAAGTTAGCTTTTTCAATCATCTCAGATTAACTACTTAATGTTTTACTGCAACGAATTCAGTTCTGTGATTTCAAGACCACGCCTGAAGTCTACCGCAGTTTACCTACAGCAAATATGATGGTGACGGCTATTATTTTCCCAAGTTCCAAATAAGTGGTCGAGCCCAAAACATTCACAGAACTGGCACATAATAAGCGGTTTATATAAACATCCAGATGCATAAGATAAAAAGAGAAAAACCTCTGTTGTTGTTCCTTCTCAGCTTGTTTACGGGCAAGCTCAGCTGCGGTGAATCCAAATGTATCAAATTGCATGGATGTTCCCAAGGAACGACCTTCCAATTCCTACAGCATTCATTCATTCAAACGAAATAAAGAAAAATGCAAGAAAATTGAAAGCAGAAGGTAGGAAAAATCAAATTCCAGATATTCTATTACCATACTGGAATAAAGGGAACGGATAGCGTAAAAAAATTTTATGTTTCACAATCAGAATGCACAAAGAACCAGAAAAGGTGCAAGTCTCAAGAAACATATCTTAACCTGGCAGGGATTTATTGTTTGGCCCATTATCAGTCTATCCATTAAGTTAACCACAGCGACTTGATCTTTTCAATTATGGTAGGGGAAAAAATAATATAGATAGGCAAGCATTTCAGCTCTTCTTTGGAAGTACACACACACACACGCGCACACATATATATACAAGAAACTGATTCTGGTTCTCAAAATAAAATGTATGCTCTCTAGCTCAGCTGGAGACAACATAACAATTGTCCACGCAACTACATCAAGGCAATTTCTGCCCAAAGACCAAATCTATGAATCTTAACGAATTAAGTGAAAATATTTCCAGGATAGATGCAAAAATGACTGATAGAGCATACAGCTTTCTCATCCTCATCCAAGAAGCTGTAAATGCTCTGTTTTTTAACTTCAGCCCTATTCTTCCGTGATGATGTAAATGATTGTGGAGTCCATCCTGCGATTTCCGGTCAATATTCAAGTGAGTGCTAACATATAAAGAAAGTGGCTATGAAATTCAATCAAGAAAGAAAGCACAGACAGCACCTTCTTTGGAGCCAACAGTGTTATAGTAACCAGCAGAAAAGCCACCAGTAAATGCTCCATGAAACCTCCTCCTCCCTTCTTCATCTGTAACCTGGAAAATCACCCATCACATTGACTGGAGTTAATTGCCACCACGTAACATTATGCACAAACCATCGATGAAAATGCTAAACCCCTGAACAAGCCAAGTAAAAACTCGAAGAAACCAAGCTATTGTTTGTGGAGCTATAATCACAACTTAACAACTAAACTTTCTGCACAAAAAGGATAAGAGAAAGAGATGATTTTGGTTAATTATTCAATTTAAATACATACCTGAACATCCTCGAAAAAACAGATATCAAAGGCCAAAAACAAAATAGCTCACTTATTAGATTCCCAAAAGTATGTTTGGCTTTATTGAGGCATATGTGGAATGTCCGAATACTATCAAAAGGACATTTCTACCCTATCAAGACAAGAATAATACTCTCATCTTTCCAACCGGGAAATTTGTTGAAGTGTATTATAGCGAGGAGTTAAAGTATGCAAGAAGCCTAGGCTACACAGTGATCCCAATCTCAGGATAGGAAAAGTTATTGTAACAAGAACTTGAATTCAAGTCTCTCCACAAAACTGAACTTTCACAAACCATTCAACACAAATCACATTAACCATGTTAATCTAAACCCAGAAAACATACTGAAGTTAATCGGACAACGAATAGCATTCCCCACAACCATCAAGACTAACTCTCAAATGGACAATGTTACTGTCAATAATCAGGTTCAGCAAAACTCCTTACATCTTTAAAACCACAAATAAAAACTAAAAAGACCAAGACCCAGTATTTTCACGAACCTAAAAACCCATGATTCAGAAGGGGCAAAAATATCATAAAAGAAAAAGGAATTCCTTGGTGGTAATTTGTGGTCTTTACCTCTTGTTTCCATGGGGGAAGAGCAGTTCTGAGCTGACCAGAGGCCTCCGCTATTGCCTTCTTCTTGCGGGTGGTGATTTCTTCTTCTCGTTCTATGGGCGTTCCGTAGAATACGAAATCCTCATCGTCGCTCGACATTACTTCCCTTTTCTTGGTGAATTTAGCGAGAAAATGATAGAGGTGGTCGAAGGGCAATACGAAGCATTAGAACTTTGCAGTCTGTTCCTGTTGAGCCGGAAGAAGAAAGAGGGTGTGGCAGGATCAACTTGCTGCGAGGCCGGTTAAGGCCTTTTCCTAAACCGGGTGTGCGAAGTACTTCGGTTACGGTACGGGCTCCAGTCAATTACATAAGGCAAAATCTGTCAAAATTGCAATTTCAATCCCAAAATAGTTTCATATTTTAAAAAAATATTATAAAATTAATTTCATCATTGCAATATTAGTCTTATATTTAAAAAAAATATTGCCAAATTAATCCCATATTTTAAAAAAACATTAAAAATTTAGTCCCAGAGTTGTAATATTTTTTACAAAGAAATTTATACTGTAACGTTTTTGTAAAATGTGAAATTAATATTAATTATTTCAAAAAGTAAGGACTAATATTGCAAATCTCCCTATATTGTGGGGTCAAAATTATAATGTTCTCCGCAAAATCTATACACATAAAAATAGAAACATAATTAAATAGTTCCTTTGCATTCTTTTTTTTACATAAAAAGGATATTTTACTTTTTGAAAACGGAATTATGGATAAATGTATAAGTTATTTTTATTGAAAAGATATATTTTTGTTTATTATCTTTTTTTAAATTTAATTATAAATATGCGTTGATGTGGTCATGTGAATATTAACGTACTCAAGGGTGATAAAACAATAGCCAAAGCACACTAAAATTAGATTCCAAGATTACCCTTTCTGTATTCTTCCCTGGTACTTATAGGCAGGATTTTTGAAGGTGTAGTTATTAGGGTAACATTGGACGAAATCTCCCTTTCGTCTGTCATTTAATGTTTCTAATGTGGCTGGTGTTTCTAAAACCCTCAGATTCATCCCTCCGGTCACCCCAATTAAATATTTAGATTCATCATTTTCTTCTATATCAGAAAGGCTGCCACCAGTAGAATTGTCGTTTAGGTCAATGTCAATATTATTCTCATTATCAGCGTCGACAGGCGGACTATTTGAGAAAATTATTTTTGTATGGTAAGTATGGGGTGTTATTTTTTATGTTATACGAATTTTTTCTTTTTAATTTGATCGTGTAATTTTTTGAAATGCGAGAATAAAGGAGAATTTTGGCTAATTTTGCTAAAATATTATATTTATTGTGCATGTGACATGTTAATTTGAAATTTTCTGGCTAATTTGTGAAATCTCAGGCATTTGGTGTATCATTTTATGAATTTCTAATCGATTTATGAATTTCAGTCGAGTTTAAACATCAGTTAATGGACCATTTTTTCTAATGGGTCATATTTAAATATGTCAGCGCCAAATTATACAGTCAAATAAAGAAATAATTTCGTACTTCATTGGGGTTCATTCGTCTTTTAAATTTATAAAGCTTAATTTTAATATGAACTTTAATTTGATATTCAATTGCTAAAAATTTGTCGGGACTCATCTAATCGATAATTTATCCCAAAAAAGTAAAAAATATCAATTTTAATAATGTAAGTATTGGGGCGGTAGTTTTGGTCTTGTTGAAATCGATTTTGGCAATTTGATCCTATAATTAAAAATTTCTCACGTTCCTTCCAATAAATTGAAAATTTCTCAAGTTCAGTACCCCACGTGCATTTTTCATCTAATAATTAACGAAAAGTATACAGAAAATGCACGTGACTACTAATGGCTCCATTAATTCTTTGACGGAAAATTCAAGTGAGAACTAAAATTGAGCAAACTTTCTACTTGTAGGATGCAATGTGAGAAAATCATAACAAAAGAGACTAAATTAAAAAACATACTTTTAACAGGTTTTGATGACGTCCCTATCCGAGTTACCGGAGTCTCAAGCTGGGCATCTACTCTTGGTAATTAATGAACCCATCACACATTTTTTCCATATGGCATTCTATCGCAAAAGAGAGACGATTAAGGATAAACCTCGATGATCGATCGTAATCCCAAAAGAGAAGAAATTCTATAATCACTGAAGCCAGCATCAGAAAAGAGTTTTGCCCATTCTTTTTCGTTTCTTTCTCTTCCTCCAACTATAGTCATCATCAACATGTCGAAGAAGAGTTTAGTTTCGACCGATTTATGGTCGCATTTCTGATCGTCTATTACCATGTCGATGATTATCACCTTTCCTTTCTTCTCATCTCTTGTTACTGCTTCTTTACATTTCTTCAGGATCTGGACGCATTTCTCATCGCTCCAATCATGCAATAT
The DNA here is from genome assembly GCF_000512975.1 of Sesamum indicum. Classification (NCBI taxonomy): domain Eukaryota; kingdom Viridiplantae; phylum Streptophyta; class Magnoliopsida; order Lamiales; family Pedaliaceae; genus Sesamum; species Sesamum indicum. The sequence continues at coordinate 5,232,376 of NC_026154.1, forward strand.
CCACTAATGACATGAAAGGTTATGTTATGATGGATAGGTTTGAGGTAATATTTGTAAAAAAGAATATTAAATGTTTCTATACTAAAATAGATTGAAATCCATCAGTATTATAAAATATATAACATAATTCAAATTTGGACACAAAGGATTTGAAATTAAAATTATCCAAACAAATATAATTCAAATTTGGATAAAGATGTTTTGTAGCTTTTTGTAGGCAAAATTGTACTTTTGGTTCCACTAGATAGGGTTATTCTCGTTTTTTATTCTATATTTTATGGGATTGACATTTCTTGCTAGTTCCGAAATTCTAAATTTTACAATATTGATCCGACAACATTAAACGTCAACAAATAAATCGTAAACCAAAAATATCCAAATTCTATTTTATCCTCCTATATTTTTCAAAAAAGTATAAAACCCCTAGTATCCTAAAAATATGCCTAAACCCCCCTTCCCGTTTTGGAAAATTCCCTTTTTAGACGCAATTTGACAAAAGTACCTTCGATGCTTTTATAAAATCACCCTCTTTTATTTTTTTTTCATCTTCATATTGTTTTTGTGGTCCTTTTATATTTTTCTCCGGCGTGCCTGAAAAACATTAAAAAAAATTATTTTTTTCAATATACTTATTTAAATATTAAAATTCCACAAGAAAGTATATATAAATTTTTATAATAAAAATTAAATTAACCACATGACATAAAAAAGTAATATGCTAAAATTTATTTTCTAAATTTAAATATCTATCTGAATAAAAATATTAATAAATTATAACAATTATACATTATTAAGTAATTTAAGTATATTATATTATTTATTATAAAAATGTTTGAAATTATACAATTATTATAGATTTAAATTATCATAATTCTTATATACTATTTATTATATATATATATAAATATAAATTTAAAAAAATTAAAATCAACACCCCACCCCCACCCATTACAAACCCTCCACCACCCACCAGCAAACGCCCCCTCCCCCGTGACCCGCCACCGCCCCCCTGGGGTGAGGTGGGCAAGGGGGACTTAATTTTTTCTTTTAAATTTATAATTACACATCTAAATAAATAATGTATTAGTCATTATAATTTATTTTTAAATTAATTATATTTATAATAATAATTTAATTTTAAATATTATTTCTAATAAATAATATAGTATATTTGAATAATAATTTAAATTAGTTAATAATATATAGTTGTTATAATTGATTAATATTTATATTTAAATTTAGAAAATAAACTTTAGTATATTAATTTTTTATGTGAGATCAATTTAATTTTTAATTTAAATTATAAGAAATAAAATTTTGACTTTTTTTTGGTATTTTATTATTTAAATAAATATATTGAAGAAAATAATTACTTATTTTTTAGAAGGGAAAAAAATACAAAATAAGAAGCACAAAATATATTTTTAAATAAGAAAAAAGGAAGTTGATTTTATAAGATCAAGAAAGGGGTTTTAATCAAATTGAGTTAAAAAAGAGATCTTTTCTAAAATATGGGGGTGTAGCCTATTTTTAAAAACACATTGAGGTTTTTAATTAGTCTTTTTGTAAAATATAGAGCGGGGGGTAAAATAGAATTTGAACATTTATTTGTCAAATTAATAATATACTGTTGACTAATAATTTTCGTTAAATTTAACGATGTAGGACCGACGGTGTTAAGATTTTGAAACTATAATTGTGTATCCCGTAAAGTGGGGGACCGAAAATCATAATGTTCCTATATAATGGGATCAAAAATACAATTTTATCTTTTTTATATGAAAATGAGTTATTTTGTAATAGTTTTTAGTATAATCAAAATCGTGATAAAATTAATTTTCTAAATTTTTTGTCCGATCTCATAAAAAAAAGCCTAACCAAACATCAACTCACAATTTGAAATAGAATAAAATTGGGGAATTTCTTGAAATAAATTTACTAAGGCTTATCTTTTATATGACTAAGATTATAACGCGACATGCAATCCTTTTGTAGGGTTCGGTTAATTTCTAATAGGCATGACAAATTTGAGACAAGTAATTGGGACAAATATATATATGTTTATCTTTGAGAAATTAGTGATGGTTTCCAAAATCTCTTAAAACAAAATAGTAAAATGAATTAAATGTATGTTATTTGGCGCATTTTTGTCTTTTAATATTCTAGGAAAGCATTCTGGTCCTATATCTTTTTAATTATTGCGATGTTAATTTTTTTGTTTGTCAAATTCACCTCCACCGACAAAAAAAGGGTAAATTTCCTTGAAAAAAGGTCTGAAATTGGTAAATTTTAAAAGTTGTAAAACTAAAATGCTACCTTAGCAAGTTAAAAACAAAAGTGCTGGCAATAGGAACAAAAGTCTTAATTTTAAGATATCATGTGAGACACAAATGTATTTTTCTAGCGAGAAATGTGAATTCCTACCAAAAAATAAAAAATAAAATCACGAAAATTAAAAAAATTCAAAATTAAAATATTACTATAAAAAGTTAAAGGGGCGAAGAGATCGAGTAATTATCTAAGTTATGAGATTAAAAGTGCATTTACGTCTATTGAAATTGCAAACTTTGGATACTGAAAACAGAATTTTGCTTTCCTTTATACATTTATAAGAAATTCAATCTGATCTTTACCAAGTTTGGTGGAAAGCAATGAATTACAAATTATATTCTGTCCATCCGCTCAAGAATGCCTGTAATTTTATTCTCATTTGGAAAAAACCTTTGCTCAGTGCTTATATATAGTAGACGTTCTCTTTCTTTTTTCCCCTTCAAAGATATAAATTTATACCTTCTATTTATAACTGATAAACGAAAAATATGTAAAATAAGAAATATATGTATTTCTGCATACCTTACATAGAACTGCATCTGATGGAGGAATGAACTCGAACATGTCTCCTTCGACGTACTTCAAGTTCCTTGTCCCCTCTAATCCCGCAACAACAGGTGCAAGATCAAGCACCGTACAATGAATTTGTGGGAATCCCTCCGCTATGACCTTGGCCAAAGTTCCAGTGCCTCCGCCAACGTCCACGAGAGAGTCCAAACCCTCAAACACTTGCCTGCAATCTCTGGTAATCACGCCGGCCACCAATGGAGTATCACTTGCCATGACTTGATCAAGCAAATGGCTAAACCTCGGGTTCCGCTCTTTATACTCCCAAAATGACATCCCATTATTAGCTATATGAAATGGTGTGTGGTCCTCAGTATTTTGGAGCCATCTACCTAATTGCCGCCACGGCTCAGTTAGGATTGGATTAAGTCCGCAAATTACAAGGGGCTTCATGCTGAAGGGATGGTCTCCAACCAACAGACGAGAAGTAGACGTAAGCGAATAACCCTCCTCGTAATTAGAGGAATCGATTTTTTCCAATACAAAGAAGCCGGAGTGCACGAGGATTCGCATGAGACGGTACACACAATCGGCTTTTGTTTTGTCGACGCCCGGGAGAGCATCTACCAGTTCAGTGAGGCTCATGGGGCCACCGTGTTGGTGGATAGCGTCGGGGATGCCAAGCTCAGTTGCGCATTTCAGTGACATGGAGTTTGTGTAGCTCAATACATGGTTCCAAATGTGAGCTTGAGCTTCGAGTTTCTCAGAAGATTGCTCTTCGTTAACCCTATCCATCTTTTTTGATCTGTTTAGCTATTGCCTGCTTCAAGATGGATGACTATATATATATATATATATGTGTGATGGGGGATACCCTAATTTCCGGCCCCAATACCAAAAATACCCTTAATGGAGGGTATTTTTGTAATTGTAGAAAAGGATCCGCTCCCCTTCTGCCGGAGTGGATCGACCGACCCACTTCAGAACCCGAAATCAGAACCCAAAAGGCGGATGCAATATAGACCGTCTGATCTGGAACCCAACTGCGTGGATTGCAACACGTAGTCCAAACATTATGACTTATGACCAAACTTTCATTACTATATATTATAAACTACCATAAACTAGAATTTTTTTTGGTGAACTAACATATATATAGTTTAGCAGCAATGGCAGCATATACTTCATTCATATCTATAATTTAACTTATCAACGACCTAAAGGGACTCTTTTCCTAATTTATCCAATTACTCCTTATGCTTATTATTAATTTAAAATACTCTTTATAATGAAATATAATATTACAATATAGTTGATACAAGTTTATAACATATTATAGTTAAAGTATATAATTATAATTAATATGGTTCATAATTAATTCTAATATATTATAATTAAATATTTACTCCAATATGTTTACGAAAAAGTACAAAAAACCCCTTTTAAAAAAATAAAGTGCAATTTATTCCTTATGATTTATAAAAATAATGCAATTTACCTTCCTCCAAATTAAATACTCTTAGTTGAGGTTAAAGACTGAGATTAAAATTTTGAAATTTTCAGTCGAGGTTGAAAGATTAATGTCCAAATTATGGGTTGTAATAATAATCACAAATGAGTATAACGTCTGTCTTTTTGTTAGTGAATAAGAGCATGTTTTGAAAAAATCACTTGTCAACTATTCATTTAAAATAAATTTTGTTTCCATTAGTGAATAATATGTTCCATGTTTCTTTCATTATTGGTTTAATTATATGCAATCTCTTTACATATGTTCATGTTGATTCAAAATCTAACTATGTGCATTTTGACGTTTTAGTCCTTATCTTTTTAAGATAGTAAGAGGTTCTGTAATTTTTTAAGTTTTCATGATTTTGGTTCTTTGGATACGAATTTGCAAATATTTCCAAAAAAAAAGCCTGTGCCCTCTCCATGCATTTTTAATTTAGGGATTTAATTTGTTCCCATTAGTCAATATTATTGACCAAAATTATGAAAAATTAAAAGTTGTAGGATCTATTAATTTACTATCTGAAAAAGAAAAATGACTAAAATATCAAAATGCAGAAGATATAAGACTAAAATTTTGCTTCCATGCTGATAGAAATTGACCAACGTGAACAAAAGCCTAAAATCAAAAAAAGCCTGAGGGAACACATGCTTTTTTTTTTTCTAGCGAAATTTGCAAATTTCAATAATTGAAGGACCAAAAATATAAAACAATAAAAAGTCACAATATTGAAGTATATTAACTTAATAATTTAGTGGAGTCAAGTATTATTTGTATTTTAGTTAGATATGATTCAATTAATGTATGTAGAAGTTATTAATTTAATAATTCAGTGTAACCCAGTATTTTTTGTATTTTAGATAGATAAGACTCAATATATCTGGAAATTATTAATTTAATAATTCAGTGGAGTTAAATATTTTTTGTATTTTAGTGAAATATGACTCAATGTATGTGGAAGTTATTAATTTAATAATTCGGTGGGGTCAAGTACTTTTTGTATTTTAACTAGATATGGCTCAATGTACGTGGAACTTACTAATTTAATAATTTAGTGGAGCGAAGCATTTTTTGTATGTTAGCTAGATTTTAATGTAATAATTCACTGAAGCCAAGCATTTTTTGTATTTAAGCGAGATATGACTCAATTTATGTGGAAATTTTTTATCTAATAATTGTACGAAGCAAAACATTTTTGGTATTCTAGCTGGATAAGACTCAATGTATGTTCTAGTTTTTTAATATAATAATTCAGTGAAGACAAGTATTTTTTGTATTTTAGCGAGATATGACTCAATGTACGTGGAACTTATTAATTTTAATAATTCAATGGAGCCAAGTATTTTAGCTAGACATGACTCAATGTATGTGGAACTTATTAATTTAATAATTCAGTCAAGCGAAGCATTTTAGTATTTTTAGCTAGATATGACTGAATGTATGTGAAAGTTTTTAATTTAATAATTCAGTGGAGCCAAGCATTTTTTTTTTTCTATTTCAGCTATATGAAATTTATTAATTTATTAATTCAATGGAGCCAAGCACTTTTAGTATTTTAGAAAGATATGACTCAATGTATGTGGAAGTTTTTAATATAATAATTCAATGTAGCCAAGCATTTTTCGTATTTTAGCTAGATATGACTCAATTAGGGGTGGGCATCGGGTCGGGTAGTTCGGTTCGGGTACCCAGCACGTCAGGTTTGGAAAAAATGAACCCGAACTCGAACCCGACTAGGTCGGGTTCGGGTACCCGACAGTCGGGTTCGGATTTTTTAGCTTAAAAAAATGTACAAGGTTAATTTTTCAAAATGAAAGTAATTCGCTCTATGTAAATCTAAAATATAAGTTATGGACACAAATACTTAAAACTTTACATAAATACCAAAAAAAAAAAAAAGAGTTCAATCACATCTATAAATTATCATTGGTTTTTGTAAATTATTTCAGTAACAACAATAAAGCCAAGGCCTCCTAAATCCTAATGCCTACAGACCGAAAAAGCAACTAGCTCATATCACATTTTCATTCTCGAGTCCTCGACCTGTCAAGCATTAAACGTACAAAGTCATAGTGACATCCTTTAAGTGGCTTATTCGATTGATTTAGCATGCATTTATGTTTATTTCTATAAAGATTTGAATTGAGGGGAAATGTTTGTATTGGTATTTCTCTTATAGAAATTGGGTTAAATATATATAATTTCTTACATTATTGTCCTCTATTTTAAAATTGAAGTCAAAATACAAATTTTTTGTATGTTAAATAAAATGAAAGCCCAATATGCCCTTTTATAGGTAAGCTTCCGCCTAATTTTTCCTCCAAATTTGGGTTAACCGTTTGTTTCAATGGTCAACGTAATGGTGGGTACTTAGGCGGATGAAAATTAAAAAAAATTGGGTAGCAAATCTGGTGATTTAAAAACCTGTGGTACTAAAACTGAAAAAGGGGTATATTTTAGGTATGAAAAAATAAAATTATCCCTTATTTAATATGTAATATTTTTGTGTTTTGATGTTAATTTTTAGTACTAGTTGATAATTATTAGTACAATAGCATTATTTTACTTAATATAACAGTTGTAAGAGAAAATTTCTATTCACATTAATTTTTATCTGTAGAAATCTTAAAAAAAGAAAACGGTTAAATGCAGTTTGCCTTTCTAAATCATTCTTGATTTTGCATTTATCCCTCTAAACTGATAAATATAATATTTTTACCCCTCAATCGGACAAAATTACCCCTCATGTCATGAAAATTATATTATTTGTAATAGATCTTAATATTATATACATTAAATCATCACTAAATTATTTTCTAACTAAAAATAATTTTTAATTAGTGAAGAATTTAAATTAAAAAGCGAACCAAGAAGATATGGTTTATATATAAATATACAACAAATATAATATCCCAAAAAACTTTTGAAAAGAAATTTACAATATATATGTGATGTGCATAAAAATAGGTTGGTCCAAAGAGACCCAAGCAACAAAAATTCCCCCTCCCCCCCCCCCCCAAAAAAAAAAAAAAGATTGGCCAAAAGAAGTGCAGTTAGCCTAAGTCCGAGAGGGCTTCGATCCAAGAAGGCCTCATAGGTCCCCAAAGATGCTTAGAGACTTCGATCGTATTCCTTTCCCATCATGCCAGAGGGTTTTCACTGAACTTGATGTTCTTGAGTGAGAGTTTTCTCTCTTCGCTAATGTCTAATGACATTATTCCTGCAATGCCTTTTTGAGGTTCTTGATTTCTTTTTCGAATTCCTCATAGAAGCTATTGCTATCGACTAGTCCCTGTTGTCTGAAAGACAAAAGAACTTTACCAAATTTTCTCTTATGTTGTACTTTCGGATGAGTTAATTTGGCATTGAATTCACCACTTTTGTTGTGAAAATTTATAGGTATTATCCTATTAAAGGCCTTTTCACTTTGCAACACCTATATCTCATTACCACAATTAGTAGTAAAGATTAACAAAGTCCTTTGATTATCCTGCATATATTTTGCAAATATTTGAATGAAATTGTTACCAAGCAAGATATTGACATTTGTATCATTAAAGTAAATAGGAGGTATTTTTACCCTAAACCAGGGTGATCTAAATGCTCATCCGATCATGATCTTAGCATCTCATATTCCCCTATTGGGTATTAGGATCTTTTGTGAAAATTCCCTTCTTGCAATAACAGGTAAAGTTTTTCTTGCTTCTTTAGGGAAAACTTCAGGTTTTACCATGCAAATCCCCGATCATATAAGCTGCAAAATGCTCTGTCTTACATTGATCATACAACATACCAATAGATATATATATATATAGAAAGGGCCCATCCTATCCTTATGGTAACACCATCAAGACTTAATTCCATTCCGTTACCTTTTCTTCCCAATGGTTTATGATTCGAGGAAACTTAATTCAAAGTCATACTCTCATTTTCTCGTCTTGCAACATCTGCAACTAGAATTTCATAGCCTGCTATTTCTAACATTCTTTCATATCTACCCACAACAGATTGATGCAAATGATATAAGTTATCACAAGGGGAAAGTTTTCATTTTTAGTAATGTCAAATGTAACTTGTATTTCTTCCATCCTTCAGGGTATCTAAGGTTTAAGTTATCTACCTTAATCTCTTGAGGAGTTAAAGTTTTTAATAATTCTTTCTCCCTTTGTAGCCTGTAATCCTATCTTGCGAAAAGGACATTTTGCTATCAAACTCAGTTCTAGAGCTAAGTGTTCGATCTAAAATTGGGTGATCTTTTATAACAGTATCGACACAACCTTTTTTAGGTATTCTAATCGAATATGGTACCATAACCTTAGCAAATTTTTTGAAAATTCTAGGAATTTCAATCTACTATTTCCTAAGAAACAAATTTGAATGATGTGCATTGGAAAGGGCATAAGCTATCTGTAAGTTATAGAATATGGTTTATTACCTTTTTTCATTAGATCTTTCTTTTTAAAATCCTGATGAAGAGTTAAGACTCTACTGAAATCCTGGTCTGCTAGGTTGTATGCAATCCTAGGATGAACATCATATATTAATTTTTTTGCATACACATTACCTTTCATTGCCCCAAGACAAGTAGACAACCATTTCTCAAGTTATTGATTCTTCTATCTATTATTGATAAATGTATTTTTGAATAAATTTCTTCTTTAAAAGTTGCTTTTATTACTACTTAAATAGCTCATTTGTGGATCTTTCATATTACTACTTCTTCTCTAAGCTTACTCAATTCTTCAAGAATTTTTTCTTTACAAATAAGTTGCATTTCCATCACATTACCAGTAAGTTCCATAGGTATAGCAAACTCACTTAAACTTTGTAGATTATGTGATGTTTTCTTTGATTAAGTCCTATCTGGTTTGCGACTCTTCCAATTCCTCTAATCCTAAATCCATCATATGGGTTGAGGTTGTAATTTTGTCGCATGACTCTTTCCATAGTTTTGTTTGACACCGTCATCCTAAAAAAGAATCCTGACAGGCTTTAAGAGGTTTGTAACCTATCTGCCTCGTTATAATTATCCTGACTCAGTTGAAGATCCATCCGAATCAGTGTCTATTTTTTCCTCATATTCATCTGATGGAAGATTTTTGAATTGGTAAAATGGGTACCAAATCGCCATAGTAGACTGCGTTTAGAATGTCATCCATGCCTTCAAATTTTCTCAATTCACCACGCTTCTGCGGGCAATCGGGAGAGATATCTCATCTTTCTCTGCAAGTCCAGCAATTACAATCTTTGAAACTTTTATTAGCTCGGCTATGGGTCCATCTGAAAATTCTCCTTGTAGGAGTTCTTCCTGTGGATCTTGCATTTGTTTGTTTTGATCCTCGGGATGAAGCCCTTCTTGGTCCAATTTTTTTTTGTCCAAATTTTGTATGATCTGGCTTTTGATTTGGACCACCATGATCTTCGTTTGAGAGAGGTTCTTATGAAACTCTTTGGGTAGGAGTTACGATTTTGCTTCTCCTCTTCCTTGGCTCGCTCGATTCTCCTATGATAGTTAAAAAATCATTGTTATCACAACAGAGAGGAGTTCGTTTGATCTTACCCCTCAACTTTTTCATATTTTTCTGGATAGATACTTGGTAATACAAATCCTTTAGTTTATTTTTAAGCAAAGACATTCTTCTTGCAACTGAATCTAGCTGTCCTTCAGATACTTTGTATGAGTGGATCAACATTTTCTCCATGGACTGCATAATTTTGCGAAGAACATTGGATCTGCTACTTTTGTTGCTACTCCACTTTGGAAGAAATACTTGTAAAACCAATAGATATATCTGTCTACTGCACAAATACTTCTTAGTTCAAGGCTGAAGAGAGCTTGTGCATATTCTTTAGCCTTTTCTGCTCTGTTTCCTTCGAAGTAACTATCTTCGATGAAGTGTATCTTAATAAGTTTTCCTAGCCGATCTGCTATCGCGCTTTTTGAGTCCCCGACAAAGATGCTGGCTTTGGTATCTTTTGGGGTATTATCCCATCCAATCTTCACAGATCCCTCCAAACTTAACTCCACAAGTTTTATGAAATTTCCTTGTCGAGTTCTAAGGTAGTTGCTACTATCTTGATGGCTACAACTCATTCATCTTTCAATTTTTAGGTATTCCAAGATTCGATAACATCCAGGTTAAGTATAGCGCCGTATGGCTGCAAGGGCTGAAGCATAGTTCTCGCCTAAGGTGTATTTTCAGGCACTCTTCTTGAATTTCTTCCGGAATTTTCTTTTAGCTTGGTCCCCACGAACGATGGAGTCGCGTTAGCATGGAAATCTGCACTGTCTCTCATTGGATGATCCTATGGAAGATCGTTGAAACATGTTCTTTCCTCCGGCAATGGTAGTGCTGGAGTGATTTCATTGGTTTGAATGTTGACTAAATCCATAATCCCGTGTTGGGAAAAGGATTCCGCCAATTCTTGTAAATGTGATAGATTTGCTCTCGTTATCTTCATTACTTTATATATCTAATGGATGCTATAATCAGATTTTTGCTGATCTTTGATTTTAGAATCTCCGTGGCCTTCCCCTTTCGATGTAGAAGAGGTACTGTTCCAAGTGCGTCCCTAATTCCCTCATGTTTGGATTTTGATGTTTCAAGGCTCTCTCTTTGGTTTCTCTTTAGATCTGTAATTTCTGACTTCACATCTGTAAGATCATTGTGTAGATAGCGAAGGATCTTAAGGATCTCGTCCACCTTTTGGCTCAAGATTTCAATTTTCACAGGTTTATGAATTAACCTATGCCCATAGTTTTGAACCGTCCTTTATATTTCTCTCAGATCTTGGGAGATCTTCAAGTTATCCGACTCGAGTTCTTTCTAGTCAGTTCCGTTAATCATAATTTGTAGAATTATATTAGTGGAAATTACCCCTTCCGTTTCTGTTTGCTAGTAATCTACCATAGACTTCTATTGAATATATGGCTTTCACCGTATTTCTTGGTAGCACCTTCTCGATTTGGTGAATTCTCCACCATTCTTCTTGTTCTTTCTCAATAAGAGGTTCAAGATCCGATTTTATGGCCTTCTTCAGAATTCCTAGGACGAAATTCTTTCTTTATTTTTCCAAGGTTTGGAAATATTCCTGATTGTCAATCGAACCTTGATTCGGTGTTTGGGGATAATTTCCTCCCTCTTTTAGAATTTCCATAAAGAAATACCATTCTTGATTTTTCAGAGTTTGAAAATATTCCCTATTGTAACTCGAACTTTCATTCAGTTTTATTATCTTAAAGTCTCATCCGTTAATGAAAAAATATCTAAATGCAATAGAAACATATATTTTTTCAATAAAACTAAGCTCTGGTACCATTTTTGGCAGAGATGTGCAAAGAATATGCATTAGAATGCATAATAATTGAAAATAGACAGAAATGCCCATTTTAAAGCTAGAAAAGGGTAAAATTGTTCAAAATTCAGTCAAATCCATGCAGAGTACTAAAATTGCGACCTTTTTGAGACTTACGGAACTAAAATTGCCAGTCCTAAAGTTATAGGACCAAGAACGCCACCCTCCTTTAATTACAAGACTAATTTTGCAATTACCCCTTACCATAATATACGAAATACCCATGTGATGGCTATGACTCAACAGCCGTAGCAAAGATGAAAATTTTTATTCTTTTTTGCAATAAAAAAAATTAAATCATATCACAAAAGTCAATTTTTCGTAGCTAATACCCTCTGGCTACAATTTTGTCCATAGCGATGTATTTGCTACGTCAATCTTCCTTATGACAAAAGTTCATACTGAATTCATAGCAAAAAGCCGTTTGCTACGGATTTTAGCCTTTTACTATGATTTCTACATGATAGTTAAAAACTTTTTTCCCCTTATAGTGTGTGCAAAACACTTGTGCCCACCGTTCATTTATTGACAAAAGTTAGGTGGTGAAATTAAATGTGTTGAAGAAGTTAAATGCAATGTTGGGACCATCTTGAAATTCACTTATAGAGAATGGCATAAAGTGTTGGCCCCTATTGCTTATCTCAGATTAAAAATATAATTTTTTCCTTTTTTTTTTCTCATCAAAACTTAATTTTTCCATATATTTAAAATTTACACATTGATTTTTTTTTTCAATAAGAGGAGCTTCAAACACTTGATGCTAGTAATCACATGTATTCAATTTTCTGGTAGTAGGATGCTTTATTAATATTTGTAATTGTTTGCACAGCAATTTAGTTACAACAATCAAACTGTAAACAGAACTAAAAATAGATCTAAGGATATATTTCGATTATAGATCTCAATCCCAAAATAGGATAAATTCTATAACCTTGGAAGCCAGCACCAGAAAAGAGATTTGCCCATTCTTTTTCTTTCCTTTCTTTTCCTCCAAGTAAAGTCATCATAATCATGTCAAATTGGAGTTGAGTTTCAACTGACTCAGTGTTGCTTCTCTCATCATCTACCACCATCTCGATCAGTATCACCTTTCCTCTCTTTCCATTGCTAGTTATTGCTTCTTTACATTTCTTCAGTATCTCAACACTTTTCTCATCGCTCCAATCATGAAGTATCCACTATTGATACAAAAATATTAGCGACCATACTTATATATTTTTCCAAAGTTTGAATTAGTAGAGTGAAGTAATTGCCGTCATGGCACGTCTTTCCTCCCTACATATAATAAATAATTTTTTCACGCTTTAAAATTTGATGTTTAAGTAATTCTTTTGTTTATGTCAGTATTTTCCGTCCAATTCTAGGAGAAGCTTAAAATTGTAAATCAAGAATTTTTGGGAAAACGATCAATGTGAATATTTCCTTGATCTTCTGTACGTATAATTTACTTTTCAGAACTTTTGTGGGAATGTTAGCTGAAATTAAAATTAATTGAGTTATTAAACTTTTAATTATTTTTCTATTAATTTAACTGAAATATTACATGTAAATTACTCGTGATGGGATAAATGGAAATCAAGTAAAAGAACAGAAATAAAGCACAATTTACCCTTTAGAAATATGTGAAATTCATGTGAGCTTACCTTGAGTAAAACTGCATCTGATGGGGGAATGTACTCGAACATATTTCCCTCAATATACTTCAAGTTCTTTGTCCCGTCCATTCCCGCAACAACCGGTGCAAGATCAAGCACTGTACAATGAATTTGTGGGAACGCCTCCGCTATGGCCTTGGCCAAAGTTCCAGTGCCTCCGCCGACGTCAACGAGAGAATCCAAACCCTCAAACACTTGCCTACAATCTCTGGTAATTACATCGGCCACTACTGAAGTATCACTTGCCATGCTTTGATCGAACAAATGACTGAACCCCGGATGCCGCTCTTTCAGCTCCCACAATGACATCCCATTATTAACGGTATGAAACGGTGTGGGGTTGTTAGCATCTTGGAACCATCTACTCCAATGGTGCATTGGATCCAGAAGGATTGGATGAATTTGGGATACATAAGGTTTCATGCTCATGGGATGATCTCCGACCAGAAGACGTGAAGCAGGTGTAAGGGAATAGCCCTCCTCATTAGAGGAATTGATTTTTTCTAATACAAAGAAGCCAGAGTGCACGAGGATTCGCATGAGACGATACATGCAATCGGCTTTGGCTTTGTCGACGCCAGGGAGAGCATCTACCAGTTCAAGGAGGGTCATGGGGCCGCCATGCTTGTGGATGACGTCGGGGATGCCCAGTTCAGTTGCACATTTTAGTGACATAGGGTTTATGCAGTTGAGCATCTGCTTCCAAATCTGAGCTTCGGCCTCAAGTAGCTCAAGAGATTGTTTTTGATTAACCATCTCCATATCTTGGATTCCTGATTGAAGTCTGATGATATATTATAATGGGTTGAGTAGAAAATGCAAGCGATGTATGAATATGTTATGGTTTGTAATATATATATATATATATATATATACACATAAATACATCTAGTATGTCGTGATTAATTATATGTAGGGATAGTTTGATTTTCCATCCCTAACTTAGGCACTAGTTAAATTAGTTTTACTACCCCATATTGCAATCTCATCAATTTTGGTGTCTGATGTTTCTTAAATTCATCAAAATTTATCCCCTCCATTAATTGATCGTAAAACTAACGGATATATTGTACATGTTTTGGAGGGAGAAACAGTGGATAAAAAGCCAAATTTACAGCCTTACACATGGAAGAGGTTTGAGAGAGTTAATTTAGTGAACTAGTGGAGATAATTATTTTGTAAAAATTATTCTTTAACTTTAGAAAAAAAACTTTAAACATATTTTGAAAAAAACATATCACATTCATTATATTTTTTTTCATATCACAATCATTTATATATTAAAAAATATTGATTATACTAAAAAAATAATGATTATTTTATATTAGTAAATCTTTCTTTCACTATCACGTATTATTATATAAAATATGTTAATAATTAACTTAAAATCATTATTATTGAAAATATTAATGAGTATTTAAATGTAGCTTTAAAAATATATATGATAATATATTTAATATTTTGTAAATGTTGTAAACAAACAAGTTGTATTTTTGGCACAAGAATATCATCTAACTATGAGAATCAAGACGGTATTTATTAATGGACTAGGCAAGTATTTTTCAAACTCAACCAATTACATAATTAACTTAAGAATAATGTCTTTTTATATATATCTCAAAATTTGAATAGTTTAGGCTGTAAGTTACTCATGAGTAAAATATGTTTGATTAAGATAAGATATTATTTTGAGTATATGATTAATTGTGAGATAAAAAATATAATGATTATAGTTAATGTGATACGTTGGGTAAAATGTGTTTGAAATATTTTTCTTAATTAAGTAAAGAAATATTAATTTTCCGACAAACAACAAACTTTTATGCTACTAAGAGGAGATGAAATTGAAAAATATACTATAAGCAACCAAAATTAAAAAAAATTATTCCTAATTACAATTTTAAAAAATAATTATCTCCAGTAAAATTTGGAAATTCATTTATTGTGATAAAATAATAATTCTTGTCATTGAATATATAATTAGTGATGATATTAAAATTTGGGAAAAGTATTATTTTAGTCCGGTAAGTATGCCTAATTTTAATTTTAGTCCAATAACTATGTCCATTTTTGTTTAGGTCCAGTAAGTTACGAAATTGCTTACTTTTAGTCCCCTAGCATATTTTCGGACAATTTTACCCCTATGAGTGCATGTGGATTGAAATTGCCTTTCAAATGTTGTATAGAGGTAAAATTGTCCGAAAATCTGCCAAAGGATTAAAAGTAAACAATTTCGTAAGTTACTGGACCTCAACAAAAATGAACATAGTTATCGGACTAAAATTAAAATTAGGCATACTTACCGGACTAAAATAATACTTTTCCCTAAAATTTTCATTAAATATTTTGTATCGATAATTTTCTATTTTCTTGTAGTAGTAAAAAATAATTTTTGTCTCCTAATATTTTCTATCTCTTGCCATAAATTTCTTTCTTTCTTTTTTTTTTTTTTTGTTTGGATCAACTTTTTCTATTTTCTCTCTCTTGCCCCACAATTTCTACAGCACATTTTCTCTCATTTAAGATTATCCACATGCCAATCATCTAGAGAAGCAATAGAAAATGAAATAGAGGATCCCGTCGCCTATCAACCAATTTAACCCTTATTACAGCTCACCTTGACCACCAATGTTTTTGTTATTTTTGATTTTTTATTTTGGTCCCTATTAAAAGTTGGATGTCTTAAAGTATTTGTAGAGACTTCTGATAGAATAGAACCTCCCAAACCTATCTATACCTAATATCATCCAAAAAATATGTAAACATACCCTATTCAAACCCTAAAATATATATATTTTTTTCACACACCTCTTAATAGGCGATAATAAACAAAAACTCAACCTTCAACCACCACAAACTTATGATATTCCACATCTAAATTTATTGAGTTTAAATGTCTTGTAGGAAGGAGGTAGAAGGAAGTTGAGGCACTTTGCAACGCCGCATTTGAGGTAGCTTCTAACCCGAAACTTTTACTTTAATCAAGTCGTGATAAGATAGGTTATTTGTTAGTATCTAGAATATTTATACCTTCGGAATTATATATCTAATTTATTAAAATTTTGAATTCTTGGTGTAAAATGTTATAGCTAGTACGTATTTATATATATGAATTAGAAATTGTATTTAATAACGAATGAGTTTTTAAGGGGTTGTTATACTATTGGTTTTTATTGGTTTGTATTTAATAATGTTGGCGTTTTTGATGAAACAGTTTCTTGATATAGGGAAAAGTCATTGTATTCGTATATTAAAACTTTTATTTTACAAAGAATGTTTTCTTTATATGAAACCCTATTTAGTTCTCAAAATATTCATAAAATATCAAGGATATTTGTATTGTATTGGATTTTATAAAATTGTTATATTTCTGACAACTCCCATTATTAAGAATATTTGATCTACTTCTAAATATCTTTTAATTATAAAAATTATTACAGACAACCTTCGTATAATACCTATTAAGTTTAAGAATTTTTTGGAAATTTGGATAAATTTATAAAATTCTTTGAGTTATACCATACAACAATGCTCTTTTCTGCATAACCTTACTCTTGAAATTGTACGATGCTTTAATATAAACATTAATTATTTTCTTTATTAACTAATTCAAATCCTAGGTAACATATAAACTTTTTATGATTTTTCCTTGCATGATTGAATTGTAAATACTCATCAAGTAAACTATCAGTTTGTGTTGTAGTTATTCTTCAACTCGGATTTAGAAATTTTTACACTCATTTCTTCTACACGAATTTCGAATCCATAAGAACATTATGTTTGAATTAAGTTAAAAGTTTTTCATAGTTTGTTTCTCTAAGATTAATAGTTTGAAGGCATACTTTTTTAGCCTATACGATAAAACGGGTTCAGCCTGTAAACTGTGGGATCAAAAGTACAACAACCTCTATCGTGTGGGATCAAAAATACAATTTTCCCCCATGGTCACCTAAGAAAATACATAAGACCTTGCAGGAAATCTAATCTGATAGTAGCAAGGTAGTTCTTAAAGATAGTTGTCCTTAAAGAGAAGGGTGGCGCTGTCCTATTCTGATCAAAGAGAAGGGCTTACCTATCCTAATAGTGGGAAGCTTTGAGCTAATAAGTTAATAAATGATCAATGAAGCCCGAGCATTTATGACAAGGTATTAACTTTTACTCATGTCGATACTCATAGCACGAGTATTCTAGTATCTAGAACTAATTCATACCCAAAATATTTATTCTAATAGGTATGGATTTACGTCTGAGCTTAATTAATGTAATAATATAGGGTTCGAGTTTAAGTAATAGGTATCATAATAATTTTCAATTTGAGTATTATCCATCCATTGATAGGTCTAACTATTTCGTCACATAAATTTCAAGATCAAATGACGAAGGAATGTGGTCCTGGAATATGTTGCATTAATGTTACCTTGTGTAGTTACGTAAAGATTAAATTGGGGATAATTATAATTTTGATCCTCATATATTATTACTAATTCGTTTTCATCCTCTAAATATATTAAAATTCTATTTTACTCCTTCAACTTTTGAAATGTTAACAGTTTCGGTCCTTGTGTCTAATTAATGACCATTTCGCCCTTTCAAAGAAAATATATAGTCCAACTATCTTTCAGCTATACTCATGATCAGGCCCAACATGCTTTTGAAAATAAAGTTAAACCTCTATAAATTCATATATATACTTTTTTTTACCATCTTGTTTTCGGAGTATTCTAAGTCCTAGTTCAATGTTGCTGATCCAAATCTATGGATCAATTGTTGGATAATGACGAAGGTTCAAGTTCAATGTTGGATAATGATTTTATTTAACCGTTATTAAAAGTATTGATTTAGCACAATTTTTAAGATTTGATAATTTATATTATAGCGAAAATTTATTTATTTATTATTTTTAAGCAGTGATACAATCTGCAACTATGATATGATGAGATTAGAACGGTCGGTTTTCTGAATTGAATGTGACTTACTGCGTTTAAGTTAAGCCACTGCCGTCCGCCACCACCATTTCGTACGCCCTCGGCTCGCCTTCGTTAAACACAGCAAGTTAATTTTCTGAAAATTATTAAAATGTGTTTTATGTAATTAAAATTTCTATTACTAAAATGAATAAAACTGTTTAGTATAGTTTTTCTGATTTTTATTGTTTATTCTGTAATTTTTTGAATTTTCTGAAAATTATTAAGAACTATTTTTTTCTTTCTGAAATTATTGATGAAAAAATTGTTTTAATAACTTTGTAAGTTCCTGTAAATTTTTGCAATATCCTGTAATTTTTTGCAATTTGTTCTATTTTATTAAACTTTCTACATGTATTATTGATTTTTTCTATTTTTTTTTGTAAATTTTATGTAATTTTAGGAATATCAGGAAAATGCGTGGAATTTTGTGCACATTTTAGAATATAATTTAGGAAAGAATCATTGAATTAGGAAAATTATCGGTAATGCGAGCAAAAATGTGATGCTCGATCCAGTTGGAGTTAAAAGTGGTGAAATAAGTGATAGAAGATGAAAATGTATAAATAAGTGAAAAGGAGACTGTTATTGCTCAAAATTTTTGTACAATGGATAGATTGATATTGAATCAAATCTCTAAATACGAAATTACAATGTTCTTTTAAGCTAAAGCCGTAGCATAAAGGTGGAATTCGTAGTATGAGGGCTCAAACTAAGAAGATGAAAACATGTCTTCACCTGCTATGAAAGCTTCTATTTATAGACAACCACAAATTGGTAGGAGAAAATTACGAATTTGGGGGAGTATGACCTCAAAGTTGTTAGATAATTTTGAATCCCTCAGATTTTGTGGATAGTCCCTAGTAGTTGGAGGATCCCCTTAGATTTAGGAGGGTTGTTGGAGTCCACTGTGCATCTTCTAGGAATAAGGATGCCTTCTCGGATTTTTCAGAGAGGTGCCTTCTCCTGAACTGGTCCCCTTAAGGGGCACCATAGGCCTTGCATTTTTTTTTCTTTTTGGGCTACTTGGGCCTATTTTGCCTATCGAGAAGACAACATCCTTATCCCTCATTAAATACCCAGCATACTCCAACAGTCCCTCGAATTTGGGGAGATACTCTAGCCATCTCTAAAATTCGAGGGAGATTAGCCAACCGCTAGGAACTTTGTAATAAATCTGAGAGGAATTCAACATGATCCAACTTTGGGGTCATGCTCCGCCAAATTTCTGACCTAGCATTGTTGTTGCTTGTAAATAGAGAGCTCTCTCAACTAGAGGACATTAACATGTTCACAGGATCAAAAGGACACAATCAGAAGGGCACATTCACACACATTCATATGTTTTACACTTTTAGTCTACCTATTATAATTTTTACCTTTTTACTGCTATGTTAGCATAAAGGAGTATTGTGCTTTTGTACTTGGAGCTTCGATTTTGTATCAATCTCTCTATTGTATACAAAATCAAGTAATAACACTCTCTTCACTTTTTTAATCGTTGTTACCTTCTAGCACTTATTTCACCACTTCCGAATCCAAGTGGGCCGAGCACCATATTTTTGCTCGAATCATTTATTCCATACGTGCATTTTTTGTATGCATCCTTTGGCGTCATCTGTAGAAATACAAAACTAAAACGTGAGAACATGTAAGCTACCAACATTGAAGCTAACACCTCCTCAGATGACTATCCCGAAAGGATGGTCTCCCTCACGCTGGAAGACTTCCAGTAGATGATTACTACCTTTGTTCAAAGCCCAACTTCAGCGGCCCCATATTTGTCATTATTTAATGCTAATCCTTACTAATCAAATTTTTAATGTGCAGGGAATCGTGAGATACGATGTCTCCTTAAAGAGAAGGCTGTAGCGCCCTCCCCCACAAGAAGGTGTCCCCAAGGACTGGAGAACACA
>NC_026154.1:5252638-5279615 GCF_000512975.1 Sesamum indicum
TTACACCTGCAAAGGTTTGTCCTTGGACTTCCCCTTGGGGGACAAGAGATTTTACGATGGATACTTCTCCAAGCCTCTATCCAAAAGTCCTGCCCCAGGTAGACATCCTCTTTAGAGAATAAGTCTTGCACCACCACCCCCGACAGGCACTTTTGAAAATAAAGGTCTGCCCCAATGCATACATCTTTTCATAAAAGGCCCTGTCCTACATAGCCATATAAGCCCCCACCCCCCGTGGAGACACCCCAACCTTCTCTTAGGCAAGCAATTATGTCATTTTCTGGGAACTTGTAAACTCTATCTTGTGTAGGCACTCAAGGCATCCTCCACAGAGGCATTTAAGCCCTGCTTTAGGCGGACACCTCATTCTTTCTCCGACGAAGTCCCTAAATCCTGTTTCAAGTAGGCACCCTCGAATAAGCCATTCTCCATGGTGGTACACAGGGCCTCCACTGCGGAGGCACCTACATAAAAGCCATGTTTCGTGCATGCATAAAGTAGACTCTTCTTTTTTGAAACATGCTTATGCCACTAATATTCTTTATGGAATTCGAGGGAAAATATAGCTCCCTTTTCGGGCCTCACCTCTAAAGACGTCTACTCTAATAAGTGTCTAAAACTCCACTTATTAAGGGGGAGTCTAATGATGTGTATAAAAATAGGCTGACCCAAACAAACCCAAGCAGCCCGAAAATAAGAATAAAAAATGCAAGGCTCATGGTGCCCCGCCACAGGTGCCTAGTTTGGGAGATGGCCCGATGGGAAGAGTAGATATCGAGGACCCTAATCTAAAAAAGTCTAACAAGCCTACAAGGAGGATTAAGGGCTTGAAATCCCCCTACCGAACTTAGAGGTCCTCCACATAGCGTCAATAGTGGACTTAGGTGGCGACCATACAAGACCTCTGGAGGTCCCCCTCATAGAATTGGATAAGGATCATTACTCCCTTAAAGACACATGGTGCCCCCGGAGAGAAGTACTAATAACCCTAAAAAGATTGGACTCCAGGTGGGAAAGGTTTTCTCAAACACCTCCTTTAAAATTCGAGAAGGCAATATCCTTATTCCCCAGCAAAATACACATCATACTCCAACCGTCCCCCAAATCTAGGGGGGATACTCCAACTACCTCTCAAATCCAAGGGGGACCAGCCAAACGCTAGGGACCTGCAATAAATTTGAGGAGGATTCAACATTATCCAACAACTTCGAGGTCGTGCTTCCTCAACTTCATGACCTTCTTCAATAACCTTGTGATTGCCTATAAATAGAGAGTTGTCCTAATGTGAGAAGGATATGAACTTATTCACATGTTCACATGATTAGAAGGGCACAACCAGAGTGACAGGTTCATATGTTTAACACTTTGAGACCACCTACTATAATTTTTACCTTTTTGCTACCATGTTAGCTTAAAGGAGCATTGTAATTTTGTACATAGAGTTTGATTGTGTATCAATCTTTCTATTATACACAAATTCGAGCAAAACATTCTCTTTGTCACTCATCTAACCGTTTTTACCTTTTTTGTACTTGTTCCACCACTTTCCACTTCAAGTGGGCCAAGGATCGTATCTTTTGGTAGCATAATTTGTTCCATATGTGCATTTTTTACACGCATAAGTACATATTAATTTTTAAAAGAAAAAATTATTTTTTTGGCTCATTAATTTTAACCATAATTAATTTTAGTTGGGGTAAATTACAACCACCTTCCCTCAGGTGACATAATTACAAATACTTTTGTTTGAGAAATTACAAATGCCCCCTTAATTTTAATGTCCGTCTAACAACCCATTTCGTAGGTTTTCATCCAATTTTTCTAAAACTATCCAAATGCCTTTTTTGGATTATAAATTATAATTTTATATATTTTTATAATTTTTTAAACTATTTTGATGAACTAATATTCCCTATAGATTATTTGTTTTGCCCACTATCAATTTTTATATTTTTTTAAACAAAATTCAGTATGGGTAAAATAGTAATGTCAATCTAACCGTCTAGGGATTATCTAATTATTATCTATTTGAGAGGAAAATTTATAATTTTTGAAACAACGAGGGAGTATTTGTAATTATGTCAAATCTCAAGAAAGGTAGTTGTAATTTATCCTTTTAGTTATGTAAGTATGCCCCTTATCAATTTAGTCCTATAATTTACAAAAATGATGAAATTAAGTTCTTCGGTGGCCAAAAATTTTATTTTTTATTTTTTTACCAAAAAACATGACATGATAACCACGTTCAATATGTTTTAGGATTATTTTTTAAATCACATGTGGCACAAGAATTGGCATGATAACCATATTGGTTATTTTTGTGAGGTGGCAAAGTGACATGGTGCCAATTGAATAAAAAATGAATTATTCATATACTTTATATTTTTTTATGAATTTACTGCATCTAAAAATACAAACATCTCTAAAATAGTTAATATATATAAAATATTTATCTAAATTAGTTTATAATAGAAAATATAAAGAAATAATTGTGTATTTATATAATATATAAATATTACTATATTAAAAATTAATATATAAGCAGTTTCAAGTGTATAAATCATAATACATTTATTAATTTAATTAATAAAGATTTATAAAACTTCCAAAAAGAATAATATATAACAATAAATTTTAAAAATAATAATTAAGTAAAATATATAAAAATTAGCCTATCAAAATTAATATACAATGTTTTCGAATATATATTTTTTTTGATAATATTCCATTTTTCTGTAAACATCATCTTCTTCAGTAAAACCTGTAAACAACATAAGGTGCTGCCAAGCACCACCAAATTCTTCCCTATCTGTAATCTATCGCCAGCCCACTGCCCTCACCTCCCTTGCCCTTTCTCCACCTGTCGACGACGCCTCTCTGCCGCGCTCATTTGCCGACGACAAGACACCAGTTCTTTACCTATTGGCCAACATCGCCCCTTTTCCCACCAGCCCCACTCATCCCCGCACAACTGCTACCTCAGTCCCTCTCCACCTCCCCTGCCATTTTCTTTTGTATAATCAGGCCAAATCACTGAGTTGTTCTCTTCTTGGAAGGAGGAAGTGTCAAAGAGGCTTATAGTTAATGGGAAGCAAGAAATCTGGGGATCGCCGGAGCAATGATGAAGTTTTCACCTCCAAGAGTGAAACCCTTTTGCAACCGAAAGAAGTCATTAGCTTTCTTATTCTCTTTTGGAACCCCATTATTTCCTTCAGCACCTTCATCTCTACATCTTTTAAATATGGCTGGGACAACAGGCGTTGAGGATTTTCAACTCAGCTTCGAGAAATGTGAACCCTGCGAAAACTTTAAAACTCCATTTAGCTATCGTTCATCTTTTAATCGAAGAGAAGTTGTATGTGAAGGCCAGGTGTTTAATAGAAGGCTTGATCGAGATTTTGAGGAGAACCCGGAAGCCCCACAAAGTGTGTTCCTCGATTTTCAATGCGCTTAAGCATATTCAGACATTTGGGTGTCGTCTAAATGTGTTTGGAGTGCTGATTGGTGCTTTGTGAAGACTAGATTGTTGCTTGAAAAGATGATTAAGAGGGGAATAAAACCGACGGTTTGAGAAATTGGTGTTCTTAATGTTTGATATCGACCGTATACTGAGGGCTGGTGGATTGCTTTGGTTGGACAACTTCTATTGTTCGACCGATGACAAGAAAAGGGCTTCTACACGGTTGATTGAAAGGTTTGGATACAAGAAGCTGAAATGGGTGGTGGGAGAGAGAGTTAATGGTTCAGGAAAATTAGAAGTTTACCTGTCTGCTATTTCTCTATGAACGCAGGGACAAAAGAGAGAGAGAGATAGGAGATTTTTTCTTCTTCTATTCCATTTTCTTACATCATCATATACATACTTACATAAAATCATTGTGAATGCAATACATGGTGTCGTACTCTTTGTTTTTCCTGATTACATATATATATATATATATATATATATATATATGATCCAGATCTCATCTTGTGCTCTCTCGATTCTCATTCCATTAATTCATTTAATAACAACACATCATCTCCATTTCTTTATCTAGCTTCAGGATGAAAAGGAGATGCAATTTGTCAGTCGTCATACAAAAAATGGAAAATTAATTGACTAAGGGTAGATCAAGAAATGTAATTAGATTCCTAGCTTCTCTTCCCAAATGTATATCGTAATCTTGTATCATTATTGATTTTCTGTTTGCTTTGCTCATCATTGTGAGGCCTCACTCTGGGGGGAGTAGTGACACAATTCTCTGAGGGTAGGAAAGGTGAAATTTCAAATTCAAGGGTACAAGAAAGTAATTTCACAATTAAACGATCCCACTTAATCCGGGTTGTAAACGCCTTTTGGCGGATAAATTGCGGATTGTGTATGCCTTAGTAAACGTATGTGTAGTCTGTCCCATTTGGGGTAATCCATTTTATTGTCCCAAATCAATCTCAGGTAGGTATATCCTGTCCCATCAAGTGAACACGGCCTAAATGGATATGTTTTCAATTTTGGTTCCATACTATAGATAATTCACTCGTTGCATCATTATGTTCATTTATTTTGGAATTTCACGAGACCAGACCAAAGGACGTTGAATACTTAACTATAGAGTTTAAAGGCGCTAAGTGTTTTTTCCATTTTATTTTTTAATTTTTTTAATTTGTTTTTCTATTTTACAACTACTGAATCTTATCTAACACAAATCAATGCTTCATATTGTATCATTTGAATCTACGTTCATATAAAATCTTACTTAAATTTATGGATTATATCTTTTTTTTACAAATCGATGCTCCAAATTCAATTTGACATATATAATTTATATACAAAGGTTATAAAAAATATATTTTTATAAATAGGTATAATAATATTACAAAATATATGTATAATATATATATATATATATCCCACCTCACCCCATAACCAGCTGCCCCCCTCCCCTGGCTGTCAGTGCCGGCAATCCTTTTCCTTCCTCTTCTCCCTCCCACCCACATCGACCCCCCCACTACTTGCGCCTTCCCACCCCTTCCCCACCCTTGATATAGTCGGCCCTCGCCCCACCCCTCTCGTCGGTGCCTACCCCCTTCCCCCATCAATGTCGAGAGCGCACCTCCTCACTACCTCTTACTACCCCTTTCCTCCACCGCCTCCCCTTTTGCACTCTCCTTTTCATATCAGCGTCTGCTAAGCAGCTGTCTTTCCAATGCCTATACTATTTTTTTTAATTAATAGTATCTATATATATATTACACTATATACATATATCATGTATGTATAATTTTATAATTTATTTCCTGTAAAATTTTATTATTTTGCTACAAATTATTGAGATTGCACAGAAGAAGCTTGCCTTTGCTACAGAACTTCAGTCAGATGTGGAGGCAGCTGATGGTGAAAAACGTAGTCTCATTTTAGAGTTCCATTTTCTTATGTAGGGGCTGTATAAATTGTTGAATTATTTATTCGTAGTTTGATTGGTACATGTCACACACACATATGTTATTCTGTTATGGGGCAGTTGTATTTAGCTGGGTTCGACTCCAAACTGTATATCTTTTGGATATTTTTTCTCAATGGCAGATTGGTTATTCTTGCTCTGCATTTTCCCTGTGTTTTTTTCTTGTGCATCTCCAATTTCGTTTGCGAGCTTTAACGAGGTATCAGACCCTTGCCTGTGAAGGTCTCTGTATATGTTTGCTGTATTGTATAGAGACAAAGGGGTAGGCAAGAGTTAATTCTTCAGCAGGTCTCTATGCCATTGCATCTCCAATTTCATAGTGGAGTCGTTTATGTATTGTTGGAACTCATGAGAACTTTGGCTCTCTATACAGGCCATATACAGGCGAAGTAACGGACTTATGATTTACTAATTGCAGAGCGAAATTGCCTCTGTTTCACAACAAGATTTGAACCTTACTGCGTATCTGACAAAAGTGACCAAACTCTGGAATGAGTTGAATTGTTTGGCGCCAACGCCCAAGTGTAAATGTGGTAGATGCATTTGTGACATTAACAAGGAGATTGAAGACCTTACTTCAGTTACTGAGTTGATGCAATTTTTTATGGGTCTACATGGCAGTTTTAGCAATGAGAGAAGCCAAATTCTTATCCTTGATCCACTGCCTAAGATTGAAAGGGCGTTCTCTATGGTGTACTCTGTTCAACAACAAAGATCGATACAAACACATATGGAAGCGGCCACTAACAACGTGGCTTACCAATTTGCCTTGAAAGAGAACATGAGAGAAGGCGATAAGAACTTAAAGAGGAAGAAATATGCTTCTGACAGATGAAACTTAGTATGTTCTTACTGTAAGAGGATAGGACATACTCAGGACACTTGTTTTCAGCTACATGACACACTAGACTAGTATAAAAAGATGAGTGAAAGAAAGAAGAAGGGAAAGGCTTTTGTTGCTAATGTGGAGGCTAGAACTAATAGTTTACAGCAAGAATCAACACAAAGTGCCACGCAAATGATGGCTGAGCTGATCAAATTGTTGCAGAAGAACAACGCACCTTCAGATCCCATCACAAACTATGCAAACTATGCACAGTTTGATGAAGAGGTTGCAGGTAATGCCGTTGAGCCGACTAATATTAGTTTGAATTGTTGGATTATTGACACAGGGGCCACTAACCATGTTTGTTCTAACACTGCTTTATTTCGCATCTACATTAAACCAGCCATTCCTCATTATATACACTTGCCTGACAGTTCAAAGAAACTTGTGCAGTACATAGGAACTGTTAGATTGAATGAATTAATCACCCTTGAGAATGTTTTCTTCATTCCTCATTTTACTGTTCACTTGATATCTGTTAACCAGCTATGTTCTCAAAACACTATCAGTTTCAATTTACTAAAGAGAGATGTGTTTTGTTGGACCATAATTATAAAGAGAACCTGTTTGTAGGAGTGCTCTTCAAGAATCTGTATATGTACCAACTATGTTCCATTCCCTATAAAAATAACCCTGTTACTTCCTCTGAGATGTTCACACATGATGTAATATGTTCCAATTCCATTCTTTGTACTCCTAACACTAACACAATCATTTGGGCCATTCTTCTATGCAAGCATTACAAAAAATACCATCCATTAACTGTAATGGTGAACATATTGATTCCCATTGTGAAATTTGTCATAAGGCTAAACAAAGTCGAGTTCCCTTTCAACTCAGTTCTTCTCATTCTGCTGCTCCTTTTAAACTATTACATATGAATCTATGGGGTGCTTATACAGCCTCAAATCTTTGTGGGGGTACTTATGTTTTAACCTTATTGGATGATCATACTAGAAGTTTGTGAACTTTCATCCTTAAACAAAAATAAATTCTGCCTCCTAATTCAGAATCAATTCAACAGAGGGATTAAGGTGTTAAGGTCTGATATTGGATCAGTTTATTAATCAAGAATTTCACTCCCTCTGTTTAATCTTGGTATTGTGCATCAAAGTTCATGCACTTACACCCCTCAACAGAATGGCCGGATTGAAAGAAATCATAGGCATTTGTATTACACATAAATTGCATAAATTACATAATAAATTAAATATAAACTGCATAAATTACTCAGAATTATACGTAAATTGCATAAATAACTCAATTAAATTGCATAAATTACAAAATATTAAATAGAAATTGCAAAAATTACACCTGAATCACGAGTTTCGCAGTACTACATTTTTTATGCTAATTTTGGAACACATATAAAATTTTTCGTAACACATCCAAAGAAGATAATAAACCTTATTCCAAGGAGGGGAGAAATCTTAGCATAGCATACACTCAGGGATAAACCTCGATAATAGACCTTATTCCCAAGAGGGGAGAGATCTTATAGTTCGTGAAACCAGCATCAAAAAAGAGTTTTGCCCATTCTTTTTGGTTTCTTTCTTTTCCACCAACTACAGTCATCATTAACATGTCGAAGAAGAGTTGAGTTTCCACTGATTTATGG
This sequence comes from Sesamum indicum, assembly GCF_000512975.1. Classification (NCBI taxonomy): domain Eukaryota; kingdom Viridiplantae; phylum Streptophyta; class Magnoliopsida; order Lamiales; family Pedaliaceae; genus Sesamum; species Sesamum indicum. The sequence goes on from NC_026154.1 coordinate 5,260,584, forward strand.
TCGGAATTTTGGTCATCGACTACCATCTCAATGATCACCACCTTTCCTCTTTTCTCATTACTCTTTATTGCTTCTTTGCATCTCTTCAGGATCTTTACACATTCCTCGTCGCTCCAATCATGCAATATCCACTATATATGAACATATATGAAAGTTTAGTGAACATATGTATATCATATAATAGTACGTATTCTTTTGCTTGTTCTTGACAAGGATCTTCTGCTAAATCATATACAAGAGCAAGTCATAGATCTTTTGTGAAACTCTACCACTTTCCTTTTGCACAGGGATATAAGTTAGCAACAATATTTATTAGGGTAATATATAAGCACATATATATACATATATACACATCATATTCTATTGAAAATGTTTTAATTTTTTTTACATAAATAATAATACAATTTACATAGTCCTCTATTTTAGGAAATTAATTCAAAAGGATGACTGCCATAACTAATCACAAGGTAGGTTTAATCTATGTCTAGTTATCATTTTATTTAGAAAATTATGTCATCGCCCTCGTATTGTTAGTAATAGAAATAGTAAGAGTCTATATTTCGGGTTATTCCATTTAAGCGTCCAACCAGTGTTAAAAGGGTGGATTCTGGTGGGAAAAAAAATAAAAAAAATAATGAAAATTAAAAAGATGTAAAATCAAAATTTTACTTTAGAAAACTAAATGACAAAATGTTGGAATAAATGAGTTAATAGCCCCAATTTTAAAACGTCATGTCAGTTGCACCTATATTTTTTGGGTGTGAAGGGTGAACTCCAGTAAAAAAGAATTAGAATTATGGGAAATAATAATATAGGACTAAAATGTTAGCCTACAAAAGTTAAAGGACGAAAATACTAAATGATCTAAGTAGAGACCAAAAATGCATTTAAGTCTGAAAAGAAAAGGGTAAATTGGACAACCCTTGTGATTAGACCAAATCACACAATCCATGTTCTTTATAAAATTATAAGTAAACCTTTGATCATGAGGGATGCTAGTGCAACATATCGAGGGGTGTTGTGTAAAGTTTGACCATTGAATAAGGGGGTTTATTTATAATTATAACTACAATTATATGAAATATACTTGTAAATTTATAAAAGACAAGAGTTTATTTTGTATAATTAGACCCAAACTTGAGAAGATGTGGACTGAAAAAAATTAAAACACCCATATCATATTTTGAGAAGCTGCAAAATACTTTTCATGCAAGATACGTTTAACTAACACCCGCTCCTTGCGCGATATTTCATGAGCTTTTGTTATAAAATGAAATTTGTACCTCTAGTCATAAATTGTTGAATTATATATACTAATGTGTCTGGCCTCTTTTTCAACCAAACTTACGCATGGATACATACCTTGAGTAGAACTGCATCTGCTGGAGGAATGTACTCAAACATATCTCCCTCAACGTACTTCAAGTTCCTTGTCCCCTCTAATCCCGCAACGACAGGTGCAAGATCAAGCACCGTACAATGAATTTCTGGGAACGCCTCGGCTATGGCCTTGGCCAAAGTTCCAGTGCCTCCGCCCACGTCCACAAGAGAACCCAAACCCTCAAACACTTGCCTACAATCTCTGGCAATCACGTCGGCCACCATTGGGGTATCATTTCCCATACCTTGATCAAACAAAAGCCCAAACCTTGGATTCTGCTCTTTCAGCTCCCAAAATGACATTCCATGAGTGTTATGAAATGCTGTGCGGTCCTTGATATTTTGGAACCATCCACTTAAATGCTGCCATGGCTCACAAAGGACCGAATCAAGTTGGGAAAGTACGAACGCCTTCATGCTCATGGGGTGGTCTCCAATCAAAAGACGTGAAGCAGGCGTAAGCCAATAACCCTGCTCATCCGATGAATCGACTTTTTCCAATACGAAAAAGCCCGAGTGCACGACGGTCTGCATGAGACGGCGCACATGGTCGTGCTTGTGGATGATCTCGGGGATGCCGAGCTCAGTTACGCATTTTAGTGACATAGAGTTTATGTAACTGAACACTTGATTCCAAATGTGAGCTCCAGCTTCAAGTAGCTCAGAACGCAGCTCTTGCTTAATCGTTCCCATATCTCTCTTAATCAGTCTATGAATATTGATTAAGTGTGAAAAGCTGAGTCTAAATCGTAGATTGAAACAAGTGGTGGGAGATGGATGATTATATAGGGAATCGCGAAGTATTTTATATTCAGCTGGTGGGCTTGGAGATCGATGATTATATAGGGAATGACAAAGTATTTTAATTCAGGTGGTCAGTGTTTCTGGGGGAGAGTTGATGAGTGGCTATCGCACGCCATGATGAGTAGCTAAACATCCAAAACAGCTAATATAAATAAATGGCCATGTGCACGTTTTTCAATTCGGCCATGTGCACGTTTTTCAATTCCGGTAATGTTAAGAGGACTATTTAATATTTTCATCATAGAAAATGACATCAAGCTAACGTGCAAAGATGCTTAGCTCCGATAAATTAGGACACTAATTAGTACGCCATATTTTAATCGCCGACATGCTATTGAATTGATTCTCCACTTCACCCGTTTTAATGATTGATTCGCTTTTAATCATCTATTGATTTTTTATTTAAAATTTTATATTGTATTTATATGATTATATGTAAATAAGTTACTATTCGCTACAATATTAATATTTATGATTAAAAATTATGATAAATAAAATATTATTAACCATGATTAGATAAGATCGATATGAAAAAATTATTTGTCATAACTAAGAATTATGGTAAAAATATTTACTATGGCTTTCAACAATGGCAAATGTTTTAGCCATCCTTACAAAAGTTATGGTCAATAACTGTTGCATGGTCGTGATTAATGACTATTTGCTACGACTATTTATCATTAACTATAATAATTAAAGTATAATTAGATGTTATATTTCTTGTAGTGATTACACATAATATATACAACTGTTTGTTCTCCCCTTGAAAATTTTGTGGAACCCATAATAGTCACCACAAAAAATACAACAGTTGATCATGCTTAATTGTCATGGTAAAAAACAAAATAGTCGTAGCAAGTAGTTGTTGACTATGACCATGCAACAGTTGTTGGCCGTGGTATCTACGAGGGTTGTTAAAATATTTGTCATGACTTTTATTTTTACAATGACTGTTAACCATGACAAATAACTATTTTTTAGTTGAAAATCTATGTTTTTGCATTAATTTAATTTAATTGTAGTCAATAAAAATTATTTACCACGATTTTTATTTTCATATAGGGATGGTTTTATTTTTCATCCCCAACTTAGGCACTAGTTAAATTAGTTTTAGTTCCCCATATTGCAATCTCATCAATTTTGGTATCTGATGTTTCTTAAATTCATCAAAATTGATCCCCTTCATTAATTGATAGTCAAAACTAACCGATATATTGTACCAATTTTGGAGGGAGAATCAGTGGAGATTTTTCGTATGCTTTGGTCCAGTGAGAGACCAAAGCATAGCCATTGCATGTCCGAGACTGCCCTAAAAAAAGGAATCTTTTCTCTCCCCAGCCATTTCGGGTTAAAAAGATGTGAAAGCGTGTTTATCTCTTTAAGACCAAATTTTGTAAAATACGTTTGAAATAATTTTTCTTAATTAAGTTACGAAATATTAATTTTTCCACATACAAACAAACTTTTGTCCTACTCGTATGAGATGAAATTGAAAAATATCCTATAAGCAACCAAAATTATGAAAAAAAAAAATTCCTAATTACACTTTTACAAAATAATTATCTCCGGTAAAATTTTAAAATTCATTATTGCGATAAAATAATAATTCTTGTCATAAAATATATAATTAGTGACAATATTAAAATTATCATTAAATATTTTGTATAGATAGTTTTCTATTTTCTTGTACTGGTAAAAAATAATTTTTGTCTCCTAATTCTATCTCTTGCCATAGATTTCTTTTTTTTTTTTTAATTTTTTATTTGGATCAACTTTTTCTATTTTCTCTCTATTGCTCCAACAATTTATGAAATTGAACACCTGGTTCCAAATGTGAGCTTGAGCTTCGAGTAGCTCAGAGGATCCCTCTTGCTTAATTATTTCGAGGGTACTCCGTTAGCTCTAAAAGATCGTAATTGAAATAAATGGGTGCCTCGAGATGGATAATTACAGAACTTATTTTATTAGAACTAATTTATCCAACTTATAAGTTGAAATTTATTGAGACAAAACATGTTGTAATAAGAATATTCCAAACACAAGCTAAAGTTCAAAAGAAAAATGACAATAAACAACACATTATTTGCAAATTTTAAATTTGAGCGAGTACCTAATCAGTTGACCGTATTTCATAAATATGAAATATCCGTTGCATACGATTATTATATTCGTTCGTGGAACGAACATTTTGAACATATATACATAGAATACTAATTAACAATTGCAATATTAAAATTTTAATAAGGATAACATTATTGCTTGATTACGATAAAGTATTAGTACTACGATTCGTATGGGTGTATATAATATTAGGGAAATCAATAAATAATATAAAATACAAATTTAAATATAATTGTATATAAAATTAGGTTGATTGCACTCAGACTTCCTCTAAAAATAATAAATTACAGTTTTACTCAAAAAAAATTTGAAATTACACTTATACCTATCTGAAAATTTTCGATTTACAAAAATGATGATGTAAGCAAAGAGAATATATAAATTTTTAATTTTGCTCCTCATTTAGTATTTTTTTGTATTTATAAAAGGATAAATATAATATATATATATGGACTGAAGTTAATATCATTATATTTTTCCTTTATAAATATAAAATTATTACATGAAAACATTAAACGAGGGTAAAATTAAAAATTTATGCAAATTATTTTTCTAACGTCAGCATTTTTGGTCCAAATTCTAACCGAAAAAAGTCGGTATGACGAGTGAACTTTGGAGGGATGTAAGTGTAATTTCAAATTTTTTTAAAAAAAAGAGTATATCTTAGCTCCCAAGGCAATCTTGACAAATATACTCCCGGACAGAAAATGTGTTTCATCCAACAAGTTTGACACCAAGCTTGCTCCTTGATTGTCTGAGGCTTGAATCCTCAATGATTTCTGATCAGCCAGTGCCTTCCTTTTCTTGCTTATCTGGCATCGTGGGACTTGCCGGTGCATTGTCTTTGTATTTTATCTGTGTGATTATGCTATTCTACAAAAAAATGGCGTGAGGAAAAGTGCCAGAGACCATCAAGAGATGACTTTGATACCATGTGAATATGTGGCTTTGTTAAGCACAACCATGGACTCTTTCTTGTTCCTTGAAGGAGCACAGTACACACTGAGCATATTGTTAATTTATGGCCCATGACCTAATTTTGGTAGGCTCACTTAGATGCCCAACACCAAGTCCACCCGGCAGCCCACAACACTGGCCCATGACGACCCACTTACCTGGTACTTATATACACTCTATGTTGCCCTAACCCTCATTCTCTCTTTTCCGTCGTTTGCTTCTTGTTCTCCAAATCTCTTTGTGATTTCTTCCCTTCTCTCTCACCGGTTTCCATGGATCCTTTCCTAAACCAATCCAATAATTTAAGGAAAGCCTCCATGACCTTCCATTCTCACCTCTTCTCTCGTCCGTATAGATAGGGGTGTTCTTCCCCTTTCTGATACGGAATTTAAAATCTTCTGAAGTCCTCTTACTCTTCTTCTTCGTGAAAATTGTGAGTTGTGAGGCCTTTGTGACAGTGTGAGAAAACTAAAGTTAGTGATCAGGCTTGTGTGGTCGGGTTTCTGGTGATCTGTGGTGTTACTGTGGCTCAGTGCTATTTGGATATGGAACTGTTGTGACCGTGTCCCACTTGTTGGATCTGGCAGATTCTGAGCCGACTTTGTTAACAAGTATTTGATTTCTCTTTTAAGTTTTTCTTATCACTGTCATTCATTCATTATTTCTATAATATATTGGTTTGTATACATTAAGGAGTTTCGTACTCTAAATCTTTATAATAGTTGGTTAGGATTTATCTGATATCCACTTAACCGTGGTATTAGAGCCACATTTCCGATCCGTCAAAGCTCCAATGGTGGTAACTCTCTTGAACCCCTCCTTTACTTTCTGCATGTTTTCTTCAGTTACATTATCTCTCGATTTATTTATTTTGAGGCGCTTATCCCCCTGATTATCCTCCTGGCCGGACCCTTGAGGTTGTCGGGTATCTGGATTGGGTGTTAGGCTGGAGAGGCCTTAGCCCTGTGGTTGCTTGTTCTATTGATATTATAACCTGTGAAATTCGATTTTTTTCTACTTTATTCACTATTTTTGGATTATCAACTATTTCTGATATATACATGCCTGCTACTTAGTGTTGCCTTAAAATCTGTTGTACATATTCTTTGTGATTTACTACTGTGAAATCTGTGGTCTAAAAACTTCCTTTTGGTGTATCATCTGTTGTGACTATTATTCTGATCTGTGTGAATTCTTGTGTGAAATTGCTCCTGTGATCTGTAATACTCTCTTGCTTAAATCCGCTGCTAAACGTTCTCTGATAATCTTTCTTAAAATATGTTTTTTTATTCTTTTCTAAAAGAAAAAACTTCTTTTTAAATGGTCGGATACAATTTGCAACTTTTTGATGAAAAAGGGAGATTTTTAATTTGGCAACAAAAAATGAAGGGGATTTTGATTCAGCAAATAGTTTTTAAGGCCATAGATGGTAGATACACTAACACTATTTCTGAAGAAAAACAACTTGAAAATGATGAATATACGTATTCTTCCATTATTCTTAATCTGTCTGATAATGTTTTGAGAAAGGTTGGTAAACAAAATTCTGCAAGAGATTTATGGAAAAATTAGAAGAGCTTTACACTGAAACTTCCCTGCCGAGTAAACTATTTTTGCTTGAGAAATTTTTTAGATACAAGCTTGATTTGTCTAAAAACATTGATGAGAATTTGGATGATTTCACTAAATTGGTTCAAGATATAAAATTGACTGGTGACAAGAATATTGATGAGTATTCTCCTATTGTGGTTTTGAATGCTATACCTGATACTATTCTGATGTGAAAGCTGCTATCAAATACGGTCGATAGTGTGAATCTTGATACTGTTGTGAATGGATTAAAAAGCAAAGAGATAGACCTAAAAACGAATAGACCTAGTAACAAGCAACATGAGGTTAATTATGTGAGAGACAGGTCCAAATTTAGGAATTGTAGCTATAGACACAACAGTAGAAGCAAAAGTCATAATAGAAACAACAATAGGAGTAAATCCAAAACTAGGGAAAGCCCACATAGAGATGATAAAACCAGAGATAGAAGGTGTTATAACTGTAGCTTAAAAGGACATTACATTAAAGATTTCAGAAAACCAAAGAGGGATAATAGAGATAACAATGCTAATGAAAAAGAAAGAGTGAATAATGTTGCTGATGAATCTGGTGAAGTATTTGTTGTTTCTGATGTGAATTCTGTGCACTCTATGAGCATGTATGAATGGCTTGTTGATTCTGGTTGCACTTTCCATATAAGTCTTTTTAAAAATATTTTTTCAAACTTCAAACTTGGTAATTCTAATTTTGTCTCCATGGCAAATGAAAAATGGTGTGAGATTAAAGGCATTGGTGATATTTCTTTGATTTTCAATGGTGGTTACAGAATGACTCTTAAAAAATGTTAGATATGTTCTTGAATTTAGTCATAATCTCATTTCATGTGCTCATTGGAAGATGAGGGTATAGAAGGTAGGTGGGGTAATGGCATTATGAAAATCATGAAAGGTTCTCTTGTTATTTTTAAATAAAAAAAGAAACGCAGTTTGTATTTATGTTCAGTCACTTATGATTCTATGGCCGCATCTGTGAATGTGCATGATAAAATATTTTTATGGCACAAACGTTTTGAGCATATCAGCCAAAAAGGACTTGAATTTCTGAACAAAGAAGGCATTATGTGTGATAAGGTTGACAAATTGCAATTCTGTGATTAATGTGTTATGGAAAAACAACATCGTGTGCATTTTCCTGCTGCACCCTCCCCCAACGCCTCTATATCATCTTGCATAATAGATTATGTTCATGCTGAGGTATGGGGACCTTCTAAAGAACCCACCCATGGTGGAAATCGTTATTTTCTATCCATTGTTGATAATTTTTTCAGAAAGGTGTTTGTTTTCTTGCTAAAACACAAATCTGAGGTTTTCGAGAAATTTGAGAAATGGAAAACTTTTGTTAAAACCAAACTGGAAAAAGGCTTAAATCCCTGCATACTGATAACAGTCTTGAATTTTGCAATAAAAACTTTGATGATCTTTGTGATAAATTTGGGATTAAGAGATACAGGACCAATCCCTACACCCCACAGCAAAATGGCATTGCTGAACGCATGAACCGTACTTTACTTGAGAAAGTGAGATGTTTACTGATCAATTCAGGTTTACAAAAATCATTCTGGGGTGAAGCAGTTTTAACTGCCACTTATTTGATTAACTTGTCTCCTTCTGTGCCATTATTGAGTAAATCTCCTGAAATTGTCTGGAGTGGTAAGGAACCTGATGTTTCTCTTTTACGTACTTTTGGTTGCTCTGCATTTATTCATCAAAATTCTGATAAACTTGAACCTCATTCTATAAAATGTGTTTTTATTGGTTATCCTGATGGGGTTAAAAGGTATAGGTTGTGGGTTCGTAGCCAACCTAGGCTTAAAGTCATTATTAGTAGAGATGTAATTTTTAATGAGAATGAGATGCCCTGTCTTTCTAAACCCGAAATAGAACAAAGGGACATAACCTTTAATAAGGTGGAGGATAACCAGAAAGTGGGAGAGATTCTAGAAGATGAACAAAACATAGAAGAACCTATAGAAAATTTCTTAGAAAATTACCAACTACCGCGGGATAGGGGTAGAAGAGAACAAACATCCCGTCTAGGCTTTATGATTTTCCAAGTAGCCCTCAACATCTGAAATTCTGAACCTTCGAACATAGACGAAGCCCTTAAGTCTAAAGAATGACTTAGTGCCATGAATGAGGAGTTGAAATCCTTAAAAGATAACCTTACTTGGGATCTAGTACCTAAACCAAAAGATTGTTCCTTAGTGGACTGCAAATGCATCTTAAAATCAAACAAGAAAACCCCTTAAAACACAAAGTTATATTAATGGCCAAAGGGTTTACTCAAAAAGAAGGGATAGATTATAACGAGATTTTTTCCCCAGCTAGATTTAGTGCGTATTATCCTTGCTCTTACTACTCAGATTTGATTGGGAGTTGAAACAAATGGATGTCAAAACTGTTTTCTTGCATGGTGACCTTGATGAATGCATTTATATGCGACAACCTGTTGGTTTTATTGATAAAAATAAACTTGATCATGTTTGCCTATTAAAAAAATCCTTATATGGTTTGAAACAGTCACCAAGACAATGGAACAAAAAGTTTGATACGTTTATGCTTTAACTTAGTTTTAAAAGGAGTGATTATGACCATTGTCTCTATTTCAAATTTTTGGATGACGTGCCTATCTTTCTTGTGTTATATGTTGATGACATGCTCATTGCTAGTCCTAGCATTAAACTTGTTGAATCATTACAAAAAGATCTTTCCAAAAATTTTGAAATGAAAAATCTTGGTGACGCAAAAATAATTCTTGGCATGGATATTTGTAGAAATAGAAAAAGGTTTTTCATACTTTTAAATCAAAAGTCTTACATTTACTCCATTTTGAAAAAGTTTTCAATGGAAAATTCAAAACCCAACTCTGTGCCTTTAACTGCTCGTTTTCAATTATGCAAGGACCAATGTCCTAAAATTGCTTGCGAAAAAGAGAAAATGAGTAAGGTTCGTTATTCTAATGTCATTGGGTCTATAATGTTTCTCATGGTATGTACTAGACCCGACACCGCATATGTAATATGTCTTAGCAGGTACATGTCAAATCCGGGACCTCCTCATTGGGAAGCTTTAAAATGGCTTTTAAGGTACCTTCGTGGTTCCGACAGCATTGATATAAATTTCTTCAAATTTTCTGACTCTATTAATCTTGTTAGTTATGTTGATTCCAATTATGCTAATGAGAAAGATAGTTGAAAATCCACTACCTCTTATATTTTCACTTTGTGTGGATCATGCATAAGTTGGAAATCCCAACTACAACATATTGTTGCACTGTCTACTACTGAGGCCGAATACATTGCTACTACTGAAGCTTTCAAAAAAGCAATTTGAATATGGGGCCTTATTAAAGAAATTGATTTTCTAAAAAATCGGCTTATTGTTTTTTCTGACAGTCAATCCTCTGTTCAATTTTGCAAAAACCCTATTTTTCACGATAGGATAAAACATATTGATGTGAGATTTCATTTTATTCGTGATATTGTGAGCAAAGATGTTATTAAACTGAAAAAGGTAAGGACTGAAGAAAACCCAGTTGATATGGGTATAAAGTGTCTTCCTATTGAGAAATTTATTAATTGTTTAAAAATTTTAAATCTAGCTCCTGACTAACTTTGCTGTACGTAAGTCTCTTTTTTTCTGTAGGTACAAGGAGCGGGCCCGAAGGCTATGATGAGATTGCCGAATCCAAATAAAACTCCAGGACCTAGTCCCTTTATTAAGGTCTTTGTCCAAGGTGGATTGTGTTATATTTATAGCCCATGACCTAATTTTAGTAGGCCCACTTAGATGCCCAACACCAAGTCCACCCGGCAGCCCACAACACTGGCCCATGACCCGACCCACTTACCTGGTACTTATATACAATCTGTGTTGCCCTAACCCTCATTCTCTCTTTTCCGCCGTCTGCTTCTTCTTCTCCAAATCTCTCTGTGATTTCTTCCCTTCTCTCTCACCGGTTTCCATGGATCCTTTCCTAAACCAATCCAATGGTTTAAGGAAAGCCTCCATGGCCTTCCAGTCTCACCTCTTCTCTCGTCCGTATAAATAGGGGTGTTCTTCCCCTTTCTAATACGGAATATTAAAATCTTCTGAAGTCCTCTTATTCTTCTTTTACGTGAAAACTGTGAGTTGTGAGGTCCCTTTGTGACAATGTGAGAAAACTGATCTTAGTGATCAGACTTGTGTGGTCGGGTTTCTTGTGATCTGTGGTGTTACTATGGCTTGGTGCTATTTGGGAACGGAACTGTTGTGACCGTGTCCCTCTTGTTGGATCTGGCAGATTATGAGCCGACTTTGTTAACAAGTATTTGATTTCTCTTTTAAGTTTTTCTTATCACTGTCATTCATTCATTATTTCTGTAATATATTGGTTTGTATACATTAAGCAGTTTCGTACTCCAAATCTTTGTAATAATTGATTAGGATTTGTCTAATATCCACTTAACACACATTAACTAATAGAAGAAGAGAAAGGTTTTTTGTTATTTCGGCTGAAACTGTACGACCTTTTAAATAGAACCCAGAGGCTAATGGTTAATTAACAAATTTACTATTCACCTGTAAACTAACTAATTGCTAAGCTAACTACTCTGAAAGTGTTACAACTTATAAAAATGCACTAGTATTTCTGTTTACTAATAAAAACGTGCTTGCCCAAGTACAAGAAGAAACGCACTTGCACTTGCACTACAATTATATGGAATATACTTGTAAATTTATAAAACACGAGTTTGTTTTGTTTAATTAGACCCAACTTGAGAAGATGTGGACAGGAAAAAATTAAAACACCCGCTCCTTGCGCGACATTTCTTGAGCTTTTGTTATAAAATGAAATTTGTACCTCTAGTCATAAATTGTTGAATTATATATGCTAATGTGTCTGGCCTCTTTTTCAACCAAACTTGCGCATGGATACATACCTTGAGTAGTACTGCATCTGCTGGAGGAATGTACTTAAACATATCTCCCTCAACGTACTTCAAGTTCCTTGTCCCCTCTAATCCCGCAATGACATATGCAAGATCAAGCACCGTACAATGAATTTGTGGGAACGCCTCGGCTATGGCCTTGGCCAAAGTTCCAGTGCCTCCGCCCACGTCCACAAGAGAACCCAAATCCTCAAACACTTGCCTACAATCTCTGGCAATCACGTCGTCCACCAATGGGGTATCATTTCCCATACTTTGATCAAACAAAAGCCCAAACCTTGGATTCTGCTCTTTCACCTCCCAAAGTGACATTCCACGAGTGGTATGAGATGCTGTGCGGTCCTCGATATTTCGGAACCATCCACTTAACTGCTGCCATGGCTCACATAAGACCGAATCAAGTTGGGAAAGTACGACGCCTTCATGCTCATGGGGTGGTCTCCAATCAAAAGACGTGAAGCAGGCGTAAGCCAATAACCCTGCTCATCCGATGAATCGACTTTTCCCAATACGAAAAAGCCCGAATGCACTACGGTCCGCATGAGACGGCGCACGTGGTCGGCTTTGGCTCTATCAACGCCAAATAGAGCTTCCATCAGTTCAGTGAGAGTCATGGGGCGGCCATGCTTGTGGATGATCTCGGGGATGCCGAGCTCAGTTACGCATTTTAGTGACATAGAGTTTATGTAACTGAACACCTGGTTCCAAATGTGAGCTTGAGCTTCGAGTAGCTCAGAGGATCGCTCTTGCTTAATCATTTTCATATCTGTCTTCATCAATCCATGAATATTAATTAAGTGAGGAAAGCTGAGTCTAAATTGTAGGTTGAAACAAGTGGTGGGAGATGGATGATTATATAGGGAATCGCAAAGTATTTTATATTCAGCTGGTGTGCCTAGAGATCGATGATTATATAGGGAATTGCAAAGTATTTTAATTCAGCTTGTCAGTGTTTCTGGGGCCTATCATCCATATCATATAAAAATAAATAAACAAATGGCTACATGTTTTTTAATTCGGCCAGCCACTGCACGTTTGAATAAAGAATTTAAATTATGTCTTGATGTGCTTTGGGTAATGTTAAGACGTGTAAAGATGCTTAGCTCCGATAAATTAGGACACTAAGTAGTACGCCATATTTTAATCGCCGACATGCTATTGAATTGATTCTCCACTTCACCCGTTTTAATGATTGATTCCCTTTTAATCATCTATTGATTTTTTATGTTAAAATTTTATATTGTATTTATATGATTATATGTATGTAAATAAGTTACTATTCGCTACAATATTAAAATTTATGATTAAAAATTATGATAAGTAAAATATTATTAACTATGATTAGATAATATCGATAAAATTATTTGCATAACTAAGAGTTATGGTAAAAATATTTACTATTACTTTCAACAATGACAAATGTTTTAGCCACCCTTGCAAAAATCATGATCAATAATTGTTACATGGTCGTGATTAATGACTATTTGCTACGACTATTTATTGTTAATTATAATAATTAAAAATAATTAAATGTTATATTTCTTGTAAGGTTTGTTCTCCCCTTGAAAATTTTGTGGAACCCATAATAGTCACTACAAAAAGTACAACAGTTGATCATGGCTCATTGACATGGTAAGAAACAAAATAGTCATAGCAAGTAGTCACTGACCATGATCATGCAACAGTTGTTGGCCGTGGTATCTATGAGGATTGTTAAAGCATTTATCATGGCTTTTAGCCATGACAAATAACTCTTTTTTCATAAATTTAGTTGCATTGATTTAATTTAACTGTAGTCAATAAAAATTATTTACCACAATTTTTAATTTATAACTATTAAAATTATAGTTAATAATAATTATATTTTTATAGTGATTCTAGTATCCCTTCATCGTTCCTTCCAAAATTACAATTACTTAGGGGAGTAATTGAATAATACAAAAATGGCTTGCTCCATTAAAATATTAAATTAAGTTTCATTAAAGTATAAAATCGAGTTTTCAAGTTTCATTAACATGGGAGCAAGCTCTTTAATTTCCAAGACAAATTGCTATATAAACAGGAGCGACCTCTAAAATTCTATTACCTTGTCACAATAGAACATGCGTTATGTCACGCTATGCCGAGGACATTGCGTTTTGAAGGAGGGATGGTTATGATACTCCACCAACATGGATTATGAACTACAAAGATAAGCAATATATAAGTATTGATCAAAAAATTCAAATACAGTCACTGGATATCTCTTTTTACTGAGTTATTTAAACTTGAATTTTGAGATAAACTAGAAGATTTTGAGATAATTTTCACATGCAACTGGCTCACAAGCCCAAAACGTGACACTTTGTGTAGTTACATGAGACTATGAAGGACTCTATCAATGTTGCCTTGGCTGGTTAGGTGAGAATAAGTACATTAGTATTTAGATGTCAAGCTATTTTAATCGATTGATTTATCAAGAGTTTACAAATTTAATGATTTTAAATTAACGGATAAATATGTGTTTTGGTAGGCATGTGGGACTAGCCTGGCATTCCTCAGGCATTTGCTGCTACAAGTTTCTGTGGTTATAGGAAGTTGCACTTTTACTCTAACACAATATGTGTGTGTATTTTTGGGGGCATTTGCTGCTACAAGTTTCTGTGGTTATAGGAAGTTGCACTTTTACTCTAACACAATATGTGTGTGTATTTTTGGTCCCCCAGTTTACAAGCTTAATTAGTATATTTGATCCCATAAAATAAAAAATATTAGCATTTTTTGATCCCTAGGATAAAAATTATGACGCATTTGATATTGGATAACAAATTCTAGCTTTCAGGAGCATTAGAGAAGCTCATGGAGAAGCATGCCTCCGGATGTACGTACATCGTCTATCTGAAATTGCCCACAAAAGTTGCTGAAGGACACGTGGGTAGAGGTTGCAGGGGGTAGATGAGGGGCAGGATGTTCAGTCTGGGCTTCGATGCACATACATCGTAGATCTATCAGTTGTGAAAGTTATGCGCACTATTGACGTTTACGAGGCCATCTCTGGATAAGGATACTAGGAAAGAGATAGCCTATAAGAATAAGATCCTCACAGTGGTACTATCGCACATAGGGATACAACCCCCCGTCGCCCCTCGTAGGGGGACAAGAGCAGGTCGTCTGCTACCCCTGCTAATGACACCCCGATCGATGTGTTAACGTAGCAATTGACTGAGAACTCAACCTTCCAGTGATACTTAAGACGTCGCAACATTAGATTAGGATTTAATTTTTGTATTTTTTATTTTAATGAAAAGTTGTACCGAGTATGTTTTTATTTAGTCTATTAATTATTATTACATTTTTTTAATTTTCTTAGACATTTATATCTAAGATTTAAGTTTAACTACAACTAATAATTTATTACATAATACTAATATGATAATAAAAATTATTTTAAAATATTTTTGATGAATTTTCCAACGATTTCAGAAAACTTAATTGTGTTCCAAGAAATCATCGAAGTACCATTACGAATGATTTTTTTGACATAACTTTTTAGATGGAAGTCGTTGGAACACTACAAAAAAAATCTTATAGCCATTGACTTTTGCAACAGACTTGACAAAGACTTTTCCCACGACCTTGTAATGAAATTGTAATTTTTTTTTTTTAATGTTCGTGGAAATTCCTTACAAAATAATAATAAACTTTTGCAACGAATAGACCGTTGTAATGTTCTATTTCAAATTATAGTCAACTCTTGGATAACTCCAATTATCATAAGTTGTTGCACATTTCGTGGCAACATGTCATAAAAATCTATTGTAACGTTGCAATTATTTACAAGTGCAGTTGATTGCAATCACTGCAACATTACAATTGACTTTTATATTATATTCATTGTAACTAATTTGCAATGACTATTGCAACTGCGTCAAGTCATTGCAACATCATGACTTTTTTTATTATGAATTTTGCCACAACCTACAGCATACCGTTTTGCAAGGGGGCAAATTCTGTTGTACCTATTGTCATGGCTTTCACAGCAGAATAGTTCGTGGCGATTATTGATTGTATTTCAATGATTTTTATGCTTAACGTCCGTTGCAAAATGATTATTATAATTTTGCAATGGAATTAACGACGAAAAAATTACTGCGGCAAAGTTGCCGACATTTTGCAATGACCTACGAAGTTGTAGAGATCCGTTTGTTACAGTTGTAATCAACAGTTATTGAACCGATATATTAGCAACGGATTTTACACTGGATTTTGTTTGTTGCAATGCGTACATGACAACTTCAGCCCATTATTTTAAAATTGTCAAAAATACCCAATAGGTGCACCTTGTTTTATGTAATAGGTTATAAATTCTAGTTATCAAATTATTGATTCGATTTTGAAGATGCTTGCATGGAGTCCATCACAGTGAGTACTTACATCGCCAATTTATTTGGGCAATGGATACTTTTCATACTGTAAGCTATAAAGAAGGAAAGAATAGTATAAATAGCGGGGTTTGTGTGTGAAGTTCTAGCTACAAAGATTGTGATACTGATATTTTTTGGATGGTTTGGAGGAGGTAATAAAGTTTTGATACGAATTTGAACATCAAAATATGCATGTTGTTTTATTCAAATGTTGGTGGGTTGATCCTACCAAAAGAGTGAAGATTCACCTGAAGTATTTGTTTTATTTTTATATTTTTATCCAAGTATTTGTTTTATTTTATATTTTTATCCAAGTTTAGATACGAATTTGGTTTATCCTACCAAAAGAGTGAAGATTGTAATTTTATCCAACTGTGTGTTTTATTTTTATAGATTATTACAGTGTTCACTAATCCAACCATTTCAACTAAGCTAATTTAACTATTTCAAGTAAACCTTCAATGTATTTGTTAATTGTATTATTCTTAATTGTATAGGCAACATTTTAAAAGCTGAGTGAAAATCGCAACATTGCTTCTCAAAATCTATCAGAGTCATCGTCGAGCACATCGATTACGGTCAACAGCTATGATCGGAGGCAATTGGAGGCACAAAGAAGGATCGAGTTTGGGGTATAGACTCGGAGCCAAGGACATCCACTTGTTCTATCAGGACTAACAAAACCACTCTCAATCCAGTAGCGGAGCACAATGGATCGGAGTTGGTACACAAGTTGCTTCGGAAAATAAAGACCATGCGTTTGGGAAACAAGACCATGAAATGAGAAATAAAGCGCACAAGTAAAAAGATGGAAAAGCTAAGAAGTCTAATGCCGGATAAATTTGGTACTGTGTTGGGAGACAATACTAGTGAATCAAGAGATAGTTCCGGTGATAATAATTCGCTATCCCATTCCGACCAACCACCTTAAGAAGATTGTGAAAATGAATTTGATCCCTCTTTTTAATTATATGTACTTCTTTTATTCCTTGGATTGTGTTGAATTATCTTTATCATATGTATTTTTGCTTACATATTTTGTCATATTTGAATTAATAGATTATTAGAGTCAAATCAAATATAATTTTATTATTAAATAATAAATTTTAAAATTGTGAAAAAATTACAATGGCTATGTTGGAAATGTCGTAAACGTAAATGATTTTGCAACAGATTTTAAAAAAAATTCATTGCAAAATTTATTATGAAATGTCAGTTGCAAAAAATTAATGTAATATTGCAACGGCTTCCATTGCAAATGTCGTTGTAAATAAAAAATATTTTACAACGAATTATTTCATTGCGACATTTGCTATGGATTGTTGTTGGAGAAAATGCATTGCAATCTTGCAACCACTTATCATTGCAAACAAAAAATAATTTTGCAACGAAATGGCCATCAACTTTATTGCAAAACATGAAAGTCAAATTTTCAAGAAATGCATTTTGCAACAAAATTTTACCACAAACAAAAGATTTTGGCAAAATTTTGCAGCAGCCAAAAAAATATCGCTATATAGGTACCTATAGCAACATCTATATTCCGTTGCAAAATGGCGTGGTAAATCTGTTTCTTAATGAATTTTTCATAAAATTCATTACAAAATTCGTTGATATGAGCATTTTTTTTAAGTAGAAACATACCATCAAAAACACCATGACAAAATTAAAAAAATAAAAATCCTTAAAAATTCTCTCTGAAAAGCCGTTTGTAAACACCAAAGTCATCATCCGTGTGCACGATACTTTTTGACGTATTTTTTAATATTTCCAACAACGGATATCTTCTGTCCATCGAAAATTGTTGGAATTATTTTTCGTTGGCACCTATTGCATGTGGCTGGTGTTTTCCATCAGAAGGCCCATCGGTATTTATATACTGTCATAGATTTATTCATTAATCCGTCGAAAAAGGCATTTCTTTTTCTTTTTCTTTTTCTTTTTTATTTTTTCTTTTTTTTTGTGTATAGTAAACTTCTATCTAACCAATTGAGCATATAATTTAACTCCAAAATGAAAGTGAAAACAAGAAATAATATTAATTACAAGTCAAAAATAACCCTGAAAAATGTTAGGTATGTACCTGACCTTGCCCACAACTTGTTGTCTTGTTCTGCCCTAGAAGAAGAAGGGCTTGAAGGGAAATGGGGTAAGGGGGTTATGAAAATATCTAAGGGTTCCTTAACCATTTTCAAAGCCGAGAAAAAGAGAAACTTGTATTTGTGCACTGTGAAATATGATTCTTTTTCTGAAAATGTTTCTTCGGAAAATAAGTCTGAATTATGGCACAAAAGATTAGGGCACATCAGTTTTAAAGGACTAGAAATATTGCATAAAAATGGTTTTTTGAATGAAAAGCCTACTGCTTTAAACTTTTGTGATGACTGCACTCTAGGAAAGCAACATAAAGTGCATTTTCCCTCTTCCACATACCCAACTCCCACTTCTTCAAATTGCATTCTAGACTATGTACATGCAGATGTCTGGGGACCTGCAAATATTGAAACTCATGGTGGAAACAAATATTTTCTTTCTATAATTGACAATTTCTCTCGAAAAGTTTTTGTATTTCTTATGAAACAAAAATCAGATGTTTTTGAGAAATTTCAAACCTGGAAATATCTTGTTGAAAACCAAACTGGTTACAAGCTTAAAGCCTTAAGAACGGATAATGGACTTGAGTTTTGTAATAAGCAATTTACTGAACTTTGTGAAAAATTTGGTATAAAAAGACACAAAACCACTCCTTATACACCACAGCAAAATGGGGTAGCAGAACGCATGAATAGAACTCTACTAAATAAAGTAAGATGCTTATTAATTAGT
>NC_026154.1:5282706-5336200 GCF_000512975.1 Sesamum indicum
CTGACCTTGCCCACAACTTGTTGTCTTGTTCTGCCCTAGAAGAAGAAGGGCTTGAAGGGAAATGGGGTAAGGGGGTTATGAAAATATCTAAGGGTTCCTTAACCATTTTCAAAGCCGAGAAAAAGAGAAACTTGTATTTGTGCACTGTGAAATATGATTCTTTTTCTGAAAATGTTTCTTCGGAAAATAAGTCTGAATTATGGCACAAAAGATTAGGGCACATCAGTTTTAAAGGTCTAGAAATATTGCATAAAAATGGTTTTTTGAATGAAAAGCCTACTGCTTTAAACTTTTGTGATGACTGCACTCTAGGAAAGCAACACAAAGTGCATTTTCCCTCTTCCACATACCCAACTCCCACTTCTTCAAATTGCATTCTAGACTATGTACATGCAGATGTCTGGGGACCTGCAAATATTGAAACTCATGGTGGAAACAAATATTTTCTTTCTATAATTGACAATTTCTCTCGAAAAGTTTTTGTATTTCTTATGAAACAAAAATCAGATGTTTTTGAGAAATTTCAAACCTGGAAATATCTTGTTGAAAACCAAACTGGTTACAAGCTTAAAGCCTCAAGAACGGATAATGGACTTGAGTTTTGTAATAAGCAATTTACTGAACTTTGTGAAAAATTTGGTATAAAAAGACACAAAACCACTCCTTATACACCACAGCAAAATGGGGTAGCAGAACGCATGAATAGAACTCTACTAAATAAAGTAAGATGCTTATTAATTAGTTCAGGATTACCAAAGACCTTTTGGGGAGAAGCACTTTTAACTGCAGCTTACTTAATTAATCGTTCTCCTTCTGTGCCTTTATTTGGAAATATTCCTGAAAAATTATGGTCAAAAACAGATGTTGATTTTTCTTCTCTTCGCATTTTTGGATGTTCTGCCTTTTGTCATGTTAATGGTGATAAATTAGACCCTAGATCCCAAAAATGTGTCTTTATTGGTTATCCACCTGGTGTTAAGGGATATAGACTTTGGTTAAGAAGTCAACCTGGTTTTAGAGTAGTTATTAGTAGGGATGTCGTATTTAACGAATCTGAAATGCCATGTTTACAAACTTCCTCTAAAAACTCTAATAACTATAATATTGAGACCACCTTTAATAAGGTGGGACCAAATTCTGAGGATAACCAACAAGGGGTAGAAGATAGAGAAGGAAATCAAGATGGCAATAACGAAATAGAAAATGAAAATTCAGAAAATACCTATCAACTTGTTAGAGATAGGGAACCTAGGGCACGTAGACTCCCTACTAGGCTTAGAGACTACCACTTAGCTTTGAATACTGAAAATCTTGAACCAAATTCTTATGAAGAAGCTATTGAAAGTCAATATTCAAAAGAATGGTTATCTGTCATGCATGATGAATTAAAAGCTTTAAAAGCAAACAAAACCTGGATTTTGGTTCCTAAACCTAAGGGTGCTTCCATAATAGATTGTAAATGGGTTTTCAAAATCAAAGAAGAAAATAATACTAAATGATTTAAGGCATGATTAGTAGCCAAAGGTTTTACACAAAAAGAAGGCATTGATTACACTGAAATTTTTTCTCCTGTAGTTAAATTTACCACTGTTCGTGTAATGCTTGCTTTAGTTGCTCATTATGATTGGGAACTTAAACAAATGGATGTGAAAACTGCCTTCTTGCATGGAAACCTAGATGAACAGATATATATGTCTCAACCCTATGGCTTTGTTGATAAGAAAAACCCAAATCTTGTGTGTTTGCTTCAAAAATCTTTATATGGCCTTAAACAATCTCCAAGATAATGGAATAAAAAGTTTGATCAATTTATGCACTCACTTGATTTTAAGAACAGTGCTTATGATCCTTGTTTATATTTTAAGTATGAAAATAATGTGCCTTTATTCCTTGTTTTGTATGTGGATGATATGCTTATTGCTAGCCCCAGTCTTAGCATGATTGAAAATTTGCAGGAAAATCTGTGCAAGAATTTTGAAATGAAAAATCTAGGGAATGCTAAGAAAATACTTGGCATGAATATTGAAAGAAATAGAGCTAAGTCAACCATTTTCTTAAACTAAACCTCTTATATTCAAAATATTCTTGCAAAATTTTCTATGGAAAAATCCAAACCATCTTCAGTACCACTTGCTGCACATTTTCAGTTGAGTAAGGAACAATGTCCTAAGACTGATTCTGAAAAAGATAAAATGAAAAACATTCCCTATTCAAATGCTATAGGATCAGTTATGTATTTAATGGTTAGCACTAGGCCTGACATTGCATATGCTGTAAGTTGTCTTAGTAAATACATGTCAAACCCCGGAACCTCCCATTGGGATGCTTTAAAATGGCTTTTGAGATATTTAAATGGTACCAAAAATCTTCGAATAACTTTCTCAAAAAGATCAGATGATATTAGAGTTGTTGGATATGTAGATTCAAACTATGCTAATGATAGGGATAACAGAAAATCTACCACTTCTTATATTTTTACCTTTTACGGTGCTTGTGTAAGTTGGAAATCCCAACTTCAAAATATTGTAGCTCTTTCAACTACAGAAGCAGAATATATAGCCATGACTGAAGCAATAAAGGAAGCAATATGGCTTAAAGGCTTAATTTCTGAAATAGGTTTTATGAAAAATAAACCTCTTGTCTTTTCTGATAGTCAGTCTGGGATACAACTGTGTAAGAATCCTATTTTTCATTACAGAACAAAACACATAGATGTACGGTATCATTTCATTAGAGATGTTGTAAACAAAGACTTAATTAGTCTTGAGAAAATTAAGTCTGAGGAAAATCCTGCTGACATGGGAACAAAATGTTTACCAATAGAAAAATTTGATAGCTGTCTTAGAATCTTGAATTTATAAACTGTGTTGTACTAATTTTTCTGTTCTTGCAGGGACCTAGTAAAAGGCAATGATGAAAGCCATAACTTTTCGATCCCCCTTCTTGGTTTGGACCAAGGTGGAAAATGTTAATAAAATTGGCCCAAACCAATTGGTCGGACCCAACTCTTGGATGGCTTTCTCACTCCAGCCCATGGACCACACAACCCGGTTACCCAGCCCACTTGAGGTTTGACCCGTCTGACCCTTGACCCGCATACTTAAAGTCTCCCTCTCTCTCAATCCCTAAAAACCCTATTCCCTTATCCCCACTTCCGCCGTCTGCATTCTTTCTCTCCCCTTCCCAAGTGACCCCTTGGGTCTCTCACTCTCTCCTGGAATTCTCTGATAACTCTTCTCCTCCTCTAATGGCTGTTACCAACCGTTCAACACGAAGCCCCTTTAAATGGCTGATAATGAACGGTTCAAGGTACCGAACCATTCTCTGACTAATCTCCCTCGTCTCTCTTCTTCTTCTGTAAATTCGAGAAACACTTCATGCTCTTAAGCTGAAGTCACAAGGTTAAATAATAGCCTCTGTGGCAAGCCTCTGTGGCATTCTTGTAAAAGCCTTTGTGGCCGTGACCTGTGTGGTTCTGTTGGTGGCTTGTGTAGCCAAAGCCTTAGTGGCTGTTGTGAGAAATTGCAACCGTGTTTGGGTTGTGGCTCTTTGGCCTGTGTGTCAAAGGGATCTGGCTTCCTGAGCCTTATTTTGTTTGCGGTATCTGTAAGCTTCATTGTATTGTCCGCAGGTTTATTTTGTATTGTTATTTCTGCTATTAGGGTGTTTGTAA
The DNA here is from genome assembly GCF_000512975.1 of Sesamum indicum. Taxonomy (NCBI): domain Eukaryota; kingdom Viridiplantae; phylum Streptophyta; class Magnoliopsida; order Lamiales; family Pedaliaceae; genus Sesamum; species Sesamum indicum. Next base: position 5,286,380 of record NC_026154.1, read on the forward strand.
TTTAAGTAGTAAAAGCCTGTAATTTATTTTATACCTGCTGTAATTGATTCTTGCCGGAGACCGATCCATACCTTTCAATAGTCTCCCAATACTCTTCAAAGTTTAGGTGCCTGTCGAATTCCAGTGGAAGCCCATCAGAGAATGTCGGGTAGGGTATGTTGAGGCCAGTTCCGTGCCGCGAAAAATAAATCGAAATTAGCAGCAGGCAGATTCTGGGCTTTGGACATGAAGTGATGAATGAATTCAGTTTGGACAAAACGTGATTGTGAAGCCTCTTGAAGCCAGTCTGATTGACAGACTGATCATGGGAGTAACATGGCCTTGATAAGGGTAGGGGATCACAATTGCATGTGGCTTTGTGTGTGCCATTTGAGTCTGGAGAAGTTCGAATATGCGTAAATGACGACCCCCTCTTGCCTTGGACTGTTTTTGAAATAATTGATAGATTAAATAATCTCAAGTAAACTAATGTTCTGATAGCTACTCTTTGAAACCGAGGGAGGCAAAAGAAAAACATTTAAGTAGGATTAAATACTAAAATTTTTATTTTAAATAATATTTATAAAAGTTACATACATAGTGCGTGTATAAATTACTAGCTTTATTATTAAGTGAGAGTATTATTTTAGTCAATTTTTGTATTCAATATTTAGTTTATTTTATTATTTATTATCTAACTCCCCACTCTCCCCTCATCTTTTGGTGGTTAATGTTTTGAAATATATTTTGCATCTTTTCTTCTTCTAATACAACAAATGGTTTGCTTCATTAAACTATTAAATTACATTCAACACTTTTTCTAATAATACCAAACATCGAAACTCGAAATTATCTTTAATTTGGTTAAGTTAGTTTTGAAGAGCAGAGGAGGATGGTCTTGGAATATGTTCCAGTAATGTCACCTTGTGCAGTTACGTGAGAAGAGTTGGCTTGGGTGGTTAGGTGAGAAGAACAAGTCCATCAACTTGCCTTGGGCGTTTAGTTTACTAAAGTTGATCTTCTTTTGATGTAAACTTGTTATTAGTTAAATTAAGTAAATGAAGCTGTTGGATATTACTTGTCACCAACTTTGTATGATTTGCAAATCTCTTGATCTAAGTCATTGACTCAATCTCTTTTGGAATTTGCCATTTCAAAAACTAGCAATGGCTAATCTGTTGCTAAGTTCCATTGCAAAATTCGGTCAACTTTTGAGGGCCACACTTCCGTCGCAAGTTGTTGCAAAAGTCTGAGAATTTTTTTTAATTTTGCAATGGAGCACGGATTTTTAATTATATCCGTTGCAAGTATTTTGCAATGAAAATTGCAGCAGACAAAAGTCCTAATTTAATAATTTTTTCTTGCAACGGAATATAGTCGTTGCAATTTTTATGATTTTTTTTAAAGCAGAATATAGTTGTCGCATTTTTTATGAAATTCTTTTGCAACGGATTTTGCTGTTGAATTATGAGTTCAATACATCCTATTTAGCATAAAATATCTTGAAGTTACTTTTAATTTTTTCCCACTAAATTTGCAACGGAGTTTAAGCTCCGTGGCAAAAGTGCTGCAAAATCTGCTGAAAACGATTAATAAAAGAATACTTCCATCTTACTATATTCTTAAATTTGTATCCGTTCATCACCTCTTCTAACTACTCTTTCCTTTTGCTCTACTTATATTTTTACTCTTCTTTTAGCTATTAAACTATTACTGATCACGCCGGTGAAACAAGTCACATATCTTGGAGGTTTAGCTAGCAAACATTATAGTAAGTACAAAAATTTTTGCTAGTACATTTATATATAGTCATTGATTTATCCTCATGGCCAATATGGCAAATACAATTAATTACGCATTTAAATATCAAATGATGTTGTTCTATTCAAGTGTAGGTAGATTGATCCTATCAAATAAGTGAAGATTCACCCAAAGTATCATGTAAACCCAAAAGAGATAATTTCACTTTACATACCAAAATTATTCATTTTCTTAAATTTTAGTACTCTAGGTTTCTAAGTTATCAGACTTGATACCCAAAATTTTTAATTGTCATCCGTTTGAGTACCCTCTGTTGAGTTGACTGTTAAAAGGTCAATCCAATTTTGGGGAGAGATTAGGCTGGAACTTATTTATGTAAGGGCATGTTTGGCTGCCATTATATTCAACATACAAAAAGGTTATGTCTTGATTCATTTCGATTTCAAGTTCATAATTATAAACAAATACCAATTTCACTCAAGAAAAGCTTTTTTCCTTTTCTCTTTTTGCATGGCTACAACACTAATGTTGTCATACTCTATTTATCGAAGGTTTATGTTATTTTTCATATTATTTTTTTTAATCAATGATTTTTTTTGGATATTTTCGTAATTAGTGAATTAGAAGTTATAATAAATTTATCATTGATATTGTGACCTAGAAAAAAAAATTCTATTTACAGTTTATCTCAACTAAATGAAAATAAATGCCTTTGAAAATGAATTCTTATAATATTAACGGGAAGAAAATATCGATTATAAATCTATTCTTACAATATATTATTATTGAAGCAAATAAAAATTAATATTTTTCTTCTTTCATGATAAAAGTATGGGTAAATTATGTTTTTTTGTCCCTCTATATTGCCACTTATTCCTTTTTTTTATTCTTAATGTTCATGTGTCATGATTACCATCCTTAATGTACACAAATTCTTACAAATTTGGAACAAATTAACAAAAAATTATAAACATTTGAATTGGTATTTTCATAATTATTTGAATTAGAATTCTTTTAATTATTCCAATGTGTTGTCTAGTCTGACAAATTATTTTTCGATATTGAATACTCATATTATAGCTCATCATGAGATTTTCAATTATAGTAATCTTCTATAAAGCCTTTTCTAAGGATGTTGTATTTACCATTCTTACATTTACAACATGGACAATGAATTTCTTTTTATCCAAAAAATTATGCTGTGTTTTTGCCCAATTTATAAACACAATCACTCCGTCTTGCAATTTTTTTCTAACACCAATATCATGGGGTACATTCTTCTCATACATCCACTTTCTCAACTCTCTCAATATTTTTATTCTAAACCAACAAATATATATACATATAATAAAAACTCTAGACGTGTGACTTGTTGTACCGACTTGATCACATACAGTTAAATTGCACATAGAAGATCAAAATTCTAGTAGAGTAAAAAAAAATAGTAGTAAGAATATGTGAAAGCGAATAAGAAAACAAGAATGAAGAAAGATGTAAGTATTCTTTTATTACCTTTTAGCAGCGAATTTTACCATGGACCTCATGTCCGTTGCAAAATTTGAGGTAAATGTGTCTAAAAAATGAATGCTTCCAACTAGCTTGTATGGATTGCAATGAATCAAACATCCATTGCAAAAATAATGACAAATTTATAGGCAACATTGCCACGGATTTGCTTCTGAGGCAAAATTCAATGCAACACTCAACTCTTTCTATTTGCAACGGAAAAAATACAAAAAATTTGTGGCAAAATTAATTGCTATATTATTTTAAAAATTATGTAACTTGAAGATCATTACAAATGTCGTTGCAAAAAATTTAATTAAATTACAATGACTTTTTTCCGATGCAATATTCATTGCAAATTATTAGCAACCGATATAATTTGAAAATCCATTTCAAATGGTGTCACGGATATTTCTTTTGCACAAATCGTTGCAAATTTGCAATGGATGTGTTCCATGGCAATATTTGCCGTGACTTTTGAAACGAAAGTGTATCATCCAAATGTTGATCAATCTTTGCAATCGGATGTCCGTTGTAAAGTTTTATTATGGTTTTGCAACAAATATCCAAATAATTTTTATTTTAATTTAATTATTATTGGGATTTTATCCCCAAAGTGATGAGCCCTAAAAACTATTATAGAGATAATATTGTGTTTTCAAACCCTTATACAACAATTTCAGAAATCGATTACAAAATAAATATACAATGAAAAACCAATGAAAAACTAGCAATGGACAATCTGTTGCTATGTTTCATTGCAAAATTCAGTCAACTTTAGAGCGGCACACTTCATCGCAAGTTGTTGCAAAAGTGGAGGAAAAAATTTTCTGCAGACTAACCAATTGTCACAAATTTGTAATGCATTTAATAGTAGTTTTGGAACGGACAACCACTCTTGCTACATAGCTATTTCAATTTTATTTTGGTAGACTCAAAACCCGTGGCAATATTGTGGGAGGTTTTATTTCGGAACGTATTTTGAAACAACATCCTATTTTGTAACAGGTTTGTAACAGTTTACCCGTCCCAAAACTATTTAACTTCTTATAAACGATGTGATGTCGTCATCTGCACAAATCCATTAAAATATTCGTTATGATTTGTGACAGACTGTTACCATCACAAAAAAATTCCTTCTAAATCCCAAGTTTCTCAGTAGTACATTTTTTTTGCTAATTTTGGGAACACATAAAATCTTTCTTATAGCATAACATACACCCAAAGACAAACCTGCAGGATAATAGATATTATTACAAAGAGGGGAGAAATCTTAGCATAGCATACACTCAGGGATAAACCTCGATAATAGACCTTATTCCCAAGAGGGGAGAGATCTTATAGTTAGTGAAACCAGCATCAGAAAAGAGTTTTGCCCATTCTTTTTGGTTTCTTTCTTTTCCACCAACTACAGTCATCATTAACATGTCGAAGAGGAGTTGAGTTTCCACTGATTTATGGTCGGAATTTTGGTCATCGACTACCATCTCAATGATCACCACCTTTCCTCCTTTCTCATTACTCTTTATTGCTTCTTTGCATCTCTTCAGGATCTCTACACATTCCTCGTCGCTCCAATCATGCAATATCCACTATATATCAACATATATGAATGTTTTAGTGAACATATGTATATCATATAATAGTACGTATTCGTTTCACCAAATACCTATTATATAATATTCTATCCAAAATATTTTAATTTTTTTTACATAAATAATAATGCAATTGACACAGTCCTCCATTTTAGAAAATTCATTCAAAAAGATGAATGCTATAATTAATCAAGCGGTAGGTTTAATCTATGTGCATTTGTCATTTTATTAAGAAAATTATGTCATTGCCCTCATATTTATTTATTCCATTTAAGTGTCCCACCAGTGTGAAGGGTGGTTTCTGGAAGGAAAAGGAAAACGAAAAAATCATGACAATTAAAAATATGTAGGACCAAAATTTTACTCTAGAAACATAAATGAAAAAAATGTTGGAATGAATGAGTCAATAGCCCCAATTTAAAATATCACGTGAGATGCACCTACATTTTTTAGGTGAAAAGGGTGATCTCCAGTAAAAAGGAACTAGAATTATGGGGAAAAATAATATAGGACCAAAATATTAGTCTAAAAAATTAAAGGACGAAAACACTAAATGATCTAAGTAGAGACCAAAAATGCATTTAAGTCTAAAAAGAAAAGGGTAAATTGGACAACCCCTGTGATTAGACCAAATTACACAAACAATCCCTGCTCTTAATATATTACAAGTATACTTTTAAGGGATGTTAGTGCAACGTATCTAGGGAGTATTGTGTAAAGTTTGACCATTGAATAAGGGGATTTATTTATAATTATAACTACAATCATATGAAATATACTCACCCATATCATATTTTGAGAAGGTGCAAAATACTTTTCATTGAAGAGACGTTTAACTAACACCCGCTCCTTGCGCGATATTTCTTGAGCTTTTGTTATAAAATGAAATTTGTACCTCTAGTGATAAATTGTTGAATTATATATACTAATGTGTCCGGCGCACTCAAAGGAATGTGCATAATTAAATTAAAATTTTGAAAATGAATTTATATTTTTAAAAAAATATTTTAGTTTAAAAAATTAAAAATACTAATCTTTTTTTTAAAAAAAAGTTATAAAAAGTTAAATGGAAGTTAAGAAGAATGAGTAGTTTGGGGTTCAAAGTGATTTGGGGATTTTAGAAGAGTGGGAGAGTGGAAGTTAATAAATTAATTAATTAAATTAAATATTAAAAAATATATAGATTAGCAGATCTAAGAAAAAAACAAATGAGATACGAAATTGGTGCTCTAACTTAATAATAAAGTATAAGTTAACAGTCCAAATTTAATAAATACATCTACCGTTTATGTTTTCTTGTTCGACTTAAATGAATGGTTTAGATTTTAGCAGTATATATACGCACATATATAAATTTTATATATAGACTTTATACTTGTACTTAAAAATTATTTACACAAATGTAATTCATATATAATATATATAAATATGTTCGTATACTTTCTACGTGATATACAAAATGAGCAAAAAATTCTCTATGTGAAAAAAAAAAATAACAAATTACCTCATGCCTTTTTCAAAACATTAGGGATATTTTCACATATCGAACATTTGATGTTTCGATATGAAGGTTTTTTTCTTTTTTCTTTTTATGAACTGAAATATGAAATATAATATCAATTTATTGTAAAAAAGCATGATTAAAATTGAAGACTTTCTTAACTTTGGGAGTAAATGTAGATTTTTGCCCTCTTTTTCAACCAAACTTACGCATGGATACATACCTTGAGTAGTACTGCATCTGCTGGAGGAATGTACTCAAACATATCTCCCTCAACGTACTTCAAGTTCCTTGTCCCCTCTAATCCTGCAACGATAGGTGCAAGATCAAGCACCGTACAATGAATTTCTGGAAACGCCTCGGCTATGGCCTTGGCCAAAGTTCCAGTGCCTCCCCCCACGTCCACAAGAGAACCCAAACCCTCAAACACTTGCCTACAATCTCTGGCAATCACGTCGGCCACCATTGGGGTATCATTTCCCATACCTTGATCAAATAAATGCCCAAACCTTGGATTCTGTTCTTTCTGCTCCCAAAGTGACATTCCATGAGTGGTATGAAATGCTGTGCGGTCCTCGATATTTCGGAACCATCCACTCAAATGCTGCCATGGCTCACATAGGACTGAATCAAGTTGGGACAGTAAGAACGCCTTCATGCTCATGGGGTGGTCTTCCATCAAAAGACGTGAAGCAGGCGTAAGCCAATAACCCTGCTCGTCGGATGAATCGACTTTTTCCAATACGAAAAAGCCTGAGTGCACGACGGTCCGCATGAGACGGCGCACGTGGTCGGCTTTGGCTCTATCTACGCCAGGTAGAGCTTCCATCAGTTCAGTGAGAGTCATGGGGCGGCCATGCTTGTTGATGATCCCCGGGATGCCGAGCTCAGTTACGCATTTTAGTGACATAGAGTTTATGTAACTGAACACCTGATTCCAAATGCGAGCTTCAGCTTCAAGTAGCTCAGAGGATGGCTCTTGCTTAATCGTTCCCATATCTCTCTTAATCAATCTATGAATATTGATTAAGTGTGGAAAGCTGAGTCTAAATCGTACAAGTGGTGGGCTAATTATGAGGAATCGCAAAGTATTTTAATTCAGCTGGTCAATGTTTTGCAAAATTATGAAATATTTTATGGGGGAGAGTTGATGAGTAGCTAACGCACGCCATGATGAGTAGCTAAACATCCATATTATATAAAAATAAATAAATAAATACTTCTTACGATTACTTACACCACCATACTAATTTTTAAAATTATCAAAAATACTCTTATTTATTTTCAATCATCCCTATTTAAATTCTTCTTTTTATTTGTATGATCTATACTATCTATCTATGCTAATATGGAAATTTGACTCCCACCAATTTTTTTTGGTGTTGATAATATGTCTAAATTAGTTTTATTTTATTTATTTTTTTAAAATTTGATGTGTTAGTCTATATATCTTATTTTTATTTATAACGCTTTTTAAAATATAAATAATTATTTATTATATACAACAAATACTAAGTGACATAACAACTAATATAAAAAAATGTCTACATGTTTTTTAATTCGGCCGGCCACTTCACGTTTGAATAAAGAATTTAAATTATGTCCTCCCTCTATAACAACGCCCAATTATATGGTGTATTGCGGCTAAAATATTTTTTTAGTCTCATAAAATAAAGATATAATTTTTTTTAGTACTACAATTATGACATGTATTATTTTTAATCCTATAGAACTCATAATCACGCATTTTTAATTTCAAACAGTCATGTGCATTATAATTTTGAGATTAAAAAGACGTTTGTTTAAGACTAAAAAACATTACAATTTTGGAATCCCAAAATCACATTTTTTTTGGACTTAAAAGGTGTGATTTTAAATTTTATGAGAATAAAAACATCACCTGCTATTGTTGTGGTACAAAAAGAAATTATCCTTATTTTATAGGATTAAAAAAATATTTTGTCCGATGTCCTCTTTATAGGGGCCTTTTGTTAGAGCCAGTACATAGCCACGTGTCAAACTAGCTATTGTTGGATGATCTTGTAATCAATGGCTGCTATTTTGGGTTAATGGATGGGTTGGGTTGAATGCAACCCAATCAGAAAAAAGATGTTAATCCCTATCACATTATATTTTTTTCTTGATTTTTAAGGGTATATTAGTCTTTTTTGGGGATTTAAGCTGTTTAACCGCCATCAAAATTATACAGCTACTCCGAGAGAGGTGAACTAATAAGTTGTTGATAGAACGAGACTGTGTATAAATGGCATACGCCATATTTTAATCGCCCACATGCTATTGAATTGATTCTCCAATTCACCCGTTTTAATGATTGATTCCCTTTTAATCATCTATTGAATTTTTTATGTTAAAATTTTATATTGTATTTATATGATTATATGTATGTAAATAAGTTACTATTCGCTACAATATTAATATTTATGATTAAAAATTATGATAAATAAAATATTATTAACCATAATTAGATAAGATCGATATGAAAAAATTATTTGCCATAACTAAGAGTCATGGTAAAAATATTTACTATGGCTTTCAACAATGGCAAATGTTTTAGCCACCCTTGCAAAAATTATGGTTAATAACTGTTGCATAGTCGTGATTAATGACTATTTGCTACGACTATTTATCATTAACTATAATAATTAAAGTATAATTAGATGTTATATTTCTTGTAGTGATTACACATAATATATACAATGGTTTGTTCTCGTCTTGAAAATTTTGTGAACCCATAATAGTCACTACAAAAAATACAATAGTTAATCATGGTTAATTGCCATGGTCAAAAATAAAATAATAGTGTGCAAGTAGTCATTGACCACGACCATGCAACAATTATTGATCATGATACCTGCGAAGGTTGTTAAAACATTTGCCATGACTTTTATTTCTACAATAGCTTTAGTAATGACAAATAACTATTTTTTAATAGAAAATCTATGTTTTTGCATTGATTTAATTTAACTATGGTCAGTAAAAATTATTTACCATATTTTAATTCATAGCTATTAAAATTATAAATAATAATTATTATATTTTGATAGTGATTCTAATATCCCTTCATCGTTTCCTTTCAAAATTACAATTACTTACAGGAGTAATTAAATAATACAAAAATGGCTTGCTCCATTAAAATATTAAATTAAGTTCTGTTAAAGTATAACATCGAGTTTTCAAGTTTCATTAACATGGGAGCCATCTCTAGAATCTAGATGTCTCACAGTCGATTATAGGTTATGTCACACTTGGCATGGGAGCCACCTCTTTAATTTGTAGGACAAATTGCTATATGAACAGGAGCCACCTCTAAAATTCTATTACCTGATCATACTAGAACATGCGTTATGTCACACTATGACGAGGACATTGCATTTTGGAGGGATGATTATGATACCCCACCAACATGGTTATTAACTAATAAGATAAGCAATATATAAGTATTGATAAAAAATTTCAAATGTACCCACTGGATATCTCTTTTCAATGAGTTATTTAAACTTGAATTTCGAGATAAACTAGATGAATTTGAAATAATTCTGAAGTCCAACTGGCTCATAAACCTGAAACGTGACACCTTGTGTAGTTACATGAGATGAAGAAGGACTCTATCAATGATGCCTTGGCTGGTTAGGTGAGAATAAGTACATTAGTATTTAGATGTCAAGCCAATTTAATTGATCGATTTATTATGAGTTGTGAAAGCACAAGAATAGTTCACGAGCTTACTTGTCTGCAACATAGAATCTTATGAACAACTTTTGCAGAAATTCACATTCCACTTTTTAAGCAAGAGGAATAGAAAAGGTCAGCTACTTATTTGTTCACAATAAGATAAAGAAAGATAAAACACTAAAAAGTTTCATGGAAAGATTTAATAATGAGACGTTGGAGGTGCAAGCTGTTCGAATATACATGACGGTGAGCATTTTGATACACGGGTTAAAGAAGGGCCCCTTTGTATCAGCATTAGCAAGGGATCCGCCTGTAGATGTGGAGCAATTGATGGGAATGGCTCAAAAGTATATTGATGAGGAGGAGATGAATGCCATAAAAGACGGGGAATGGCAAAGTAGCCAAGATAGGGGTCAAGGTCGAGATCACATGAGAGACGATAGGGATAAGCGTTCGAGGTTGGATAAAGGAAGGAAGCTACAACTATCAACTAAAATATCACAAGTACACGCCATTTACCATGACCAAGGCGAACACTTTAATGATGGTAAAAAAATCTGATGTATTGAAGTAGCGTAGACACACAAGGTTTACACCTGCCAAGAAGTATTCCAACAAATACTGCAAGTTCCACAGCAAAAAGGGCCTTGATACTGAGGATTGCTATCAATTAAAAGACGAGATTGAAATGTTGGTGGACAAGGGTATTTCAAGGATCAAATACTCCGAGATCGAAAGACGGAGAGAGATGAGATAGAAAGGAGTAGATCAAGGAGTAGAGAGGGGTCGAATCGAGAACGAGAGGAAAAAAGAGATCTAGGAATTAGAGATAATGCACCTATGAAAGGTGTTATACATACTATAGTAAGAGGACGAGTAGTTGGGCTCTAAGAGAACAAGGAAGAGGCATGAACGAGATGCTAGGTCGAAGGGAAGAGGGGAGTTCATGATGAATGTGGAATCAGAGGAAGAAATTGTTTTAGGAAGCAAGGGCATGAGCACTGGGGTGGGATACATGTAATGTTAGAAAGATTGTTTTTTGTGTTAATTTGGGGAATACATGTCCGTAGAGTATTTCCTAACATATCTAATTGTTTGGAAAAATTATAATTTTAGTCCTGTAACTTAAGGGGTAGTATTTTTAATTCTGTACGAATTGATTTTCGCAATTTATTCCTATAATTTTATAATTTTGGCAATTTTAGTTCTTTTTCGACCAATTTGGCCTGAAGTTGCAATTTACTTATAATTTTAGTCATGCAAATAAACTCATGCAGGACAAAAAATGCGAACTCCCTAAGTTATAGGACTAAAAATACCAATGCCTCCTAAATTACAGCACTAAAAGTGCAATTTAATTGAGTCATCTGCACATCATATGTAATTTTTCGGCCAAATTGGCCCAAAAAGGATGGAAATTATCAAATTTTTAAAATTACAAGACTATATTGTGGAAATCTATTCGTACAGGCAAAAGTACCACGCCCATAGTAATAAGACTAAAATTGAATTTTTTTCCCAATTATTTACACAACATATATTGCAATAATCAAGTCGTAGTAAACGAAATAACGTATAAGAAAACAGGCTTCTACCAGTCCTTACTAATAGCAGTTTTTTGCATAACATACAATTAAGGATAAACTTCGATAATAGACCTTAATCCCAAAATTGGAGAAATCTTATAATTAGTGAAGCCAGCATCAGAAAAGAGTTTTGCCCATTCTATTTCTTTTCGTTCTCTTCCTCTAAGTATAGTCATCATCAACATGTCAATGAAGAGTTGAGTTTCAACAGATTTATGGTCGGCGTTTTGGTCGTCTAGTACCATCTCAATGATGACTACCTTTCCTCTTTTGCCATTACTCGTTATTGCTGCTTTGCATTTCTTCAGGATCCCAACACATTCCTCGTCGCTCCAATCATGCAGTATCCACTGTGAAACATTAATGTTTTAGTCACATATGTATATTGTATAATAGTATTCGTTTCACAAACTTTTTCATTTAATTAGCCAAAGTAATATGCTTGTTCCTTTATCTTAATTTCTGTTACTGTACTTAAAATAGTGGCTTAGAGCTTTCAATAATCCAGATCATGGCTACAAAAATTCTCATCAAGAAAGTAGAACAACTTTGTCACCTATACGGCAGGTGTTGAAATATAGGCCAAGGACATGAATAATATACATATGGGTTGTACAGAGGGTTACGCACAAAAAACCATCTCGTGCAACATCAATTCAACAACTAATTCCCCCAGTGTTAAAAAGAGGGAAAAATACAAGCAATCCCGTTTAACACCCGCTTGGTGCGCGACCTCCTGAGTTTTGTTTGTAAAATGATATTTGTAGCCCTAGTTATAAATCTTTGGATCTTATTTAATATGGGATAAATATTTTTTTAGTTTTATAAAATAAGGGTAGAATTTTTTTTGATACCACAACTATGGCAGGTAATATTATTAGTCCCATAGAAAGTCAAACTCACACCTTTTTAATCCCAAAAGAATATGATTTTAGGACTTCTTAGTCCCAAAATCAGAATGAGTTTTTACTCCAAGAACACAATGCACATGACTTTTTCGAACTAAAAATACATGATTATGAGTTTTATGGGACTAAAAGCGACACCTTTCATAGTTATGGAACCAAAATAAATTCTACCTTTATTTTATGAAACTTAAAAAAGTATTTTGCGCTATTTAATATATATATCAAACCTCCAGCTTTAATAAATAAATCTACTGTCTACCTTTTCTTGTTTGACTTAAATGAATGGATCAGATTTTAGCAGTGTATATACACATATATAAATTTATATATGAGTATTATACTTGTACTAAAAAAATATTTATACAAAGATAATTTATATATATATATATAATATGCATATATATATAATATGCATATATGGCCAGGGGGAAATCCGGAAAGAGGAAGGAGAGAAAAAATATTGTTTTATTATTTTATTTATATTTTCTTAGTATATGTATATATACTATATATATACAATTATCAATAAATTTTCTATTAATATAAAAATAAAAAATTAAAAAAATAAATATGGTGCATAAATCAAGAATATAATTAAAATAAAATGTGTAGGTTTTTCTATTTTTTGTGTTATATTTATCAATAATATATATACTGATAAATGAAAATTAATATCATTGTATTAAAAGGAACATGACATGTATTGACCAGCCACTACAAAAATGCAATTATGGTTTTTCATAGTTAATAACAAAATAGTAATTTACTAGTTATTGACCACAGTCATGTAACGGTTATTGGTCGTGGTATCTATGAGGGTGGCTAAAACATTTGCCACGATTTTACTTTTTTTTGGTGGAAAACCTATACACTATGTTTGTTTTCATTTTCAAGTTATCTCCGGGACAAGTTAAAACATACCCAATATTTGACATCATTCAGAAACACTTTATTTATGTGTTTTTAACTGTTTTAGCATAAATATATACACATATATATACATAAATATATATAAAAAAAGACATAATTTGATAATAAATAGTAATTTTTGTCTCCCAAAACACAACATTAAACATATAATATTTATTTTAAATTATGTCCAAAAATAAATCCAAACATACATACAATCTCTAACATACACTTATTTATCTTTGTTTTTCTCTCAATATCTCCATAAAACACAACAAAACACTCAAAAAATGAATCCAAACACTATATATATTTTTACATCGATGTCACTTGAACGCAATCAAGAAAAAATATTTACCATGATCTTTAGTTCATAACTATTAAAATTATAGTCAGTCATTTTTTTTTCTAGCGAGTGATTTGTGCGAAATAATATATCACTATTGCTTACCATATAAAATTTGGTTCATTCATCTATATAAAGAAAAACTCAACCCATGTTAAAGGGGTATTTTGCACCTTTTCCAAATTGTCAGGAACCTACTCCTAAATTGCAAATTTATGAAGGATTTTTGTGTTTTTATAAAGTTTGAAATATGAAATCTAATATCAATTTATAGTAGAAGATCCAACCTAGTAAAATAGCATGATTAAAATTGCAGACGTTCTTAATTAACTTTGGGAGTAAATCAGTAAATGTTCGCCTTCTTTCTTGCACAAATATGTGGAGGCGATGGATACAAAAAAAGGTAGGTCATGGAGGAATATGTGCATTTTTGAAGCATATATGCATACCTTGAGTACAACTGCATCTGCTGGAGGAATGTACTCAAACATATCTCCCTCAACGTACTCCAAGTTCCTTGTCCCCTGTAATCCAGCAATAACAGGTGCAAGCTCAAGCACCAAACAATGAATTTGTGGGAACGCCTCTGCTATGGCCTTGGCCAAAGTTCCGGTGCCTCCGCCAACGTCTACGATAGAATCCAAACCCTCAAACACTTGCCTACAATCTCTGGTAATCGCGTCGGCCACCATTGGAGTATCACATGCCATGCCTTGGTCAAACAAATGGCTGAACCTTGGGTTCCGCTCTTTCTGCTCCCAAATCGAGGTCCCATTATTAGCAGTATGAAACGCTGTATGATACTCAGTATTCTGGAACCATCTACTTAAATGCTGCCACGGCTCAGTTAGGATCGGATCTAGTTGGGAAAGTACGTAGGCCTTCATGCTCATGGTATGGTCTCCAATCAAAAGGCGTGAAGCAGGTGTAAGAGAATAGGCCTCCTTATTACATGAATCGATCTTTTCCAATACAAAGAAGCCCGAGTGAACGAGGATCCGCATGAGACGGTACACACAGTCCGCTTTGGGTTTGTCGGCACCAGGGAGAGCATCCACCAGTTCAGTGAGAGTCATGGGGCGGCCATGCTTGTGGATGATGTCGGGGATGCCTAGCTCAGTTGCGCATTTTAGTGACATAGAGTTTATGTAACTGAACACCTGGTTCCAAATGTGAGCTTGAGCTTCAAGTAGCTCAGAGGATCGCTCTTGCTTAATCATTTCCATATCGTTCTTGATCAATCTATTTCGAGGGTACTCTGTTTAGCTTTAAAGATCCTAAGTTGAAATAAATGGGTGCCTCGAGATGGATAATTACAGAACTTATTTATAGAACTAATTTATCCAACTTATAAAGTTGAAATTTATTGAGACAAAACATGTTGTAATAAGAATATTCCAAACACAAGCTAAAGTTCAAAAGAAAAATGGACATAAACAACACATTATTTGCAAATCAAAGGTTGCCAACCTTATTAAATTGAATAATTGCAAAATTTATATTTGAGCGAGTACCTAATCAGTTGACCTTATTTCATACATATGAAATATCCGTTGCATACGATTATTATATTCGCTCGTGGAATGAACATTTTGAACATATATACATAGAATACTAACAATTGCAATATTAAAATTTTAATAAGGATAACATTATTGTTTGATTACGATAAAGTATTAGTAATAAGATTCATATGGGTGTATATAATATTAGGGAAATGAATAAATAACATAAAATACAAATTTAAATATAATTGTATATAAAATTAGGTTGATTACACTCAGACTTCCTCTAGAAACAATAAATTACATTTTTACTCAAATATGAAATAACACTTATACCTATCTGAAAATTCTCGATTTACAAAACTGACGATGTAAGCAAACGGAAATATATAAATTTTTAATTTTGTCCCTCTAGCATTCCTTTGTATATTTGTTATACTTATAAAGGAATAAATGTAACATATATATAGAGCGAGAAGTTAAAATCATTATATTTTTTCTCTATAAGTATAAAATTATTACATGAAAATATTAAATGAGGTAAAATTAAAAATTTATGCAAATTATTTTGCTAACATCAGCATTTTTTTGTCCAAATCCTAACCAAAGAAGGTCGGTAAGACGAGTGAACTTTGGAGGGATGTAAGTGTAATTTCAATTTTTTTTTTAAAAATAAGTATATCTTAGCCCCCAAGGCAATCTTGACGAATATGCTCCGGGACAGAAAATGTGTTTCATCCAACAAGTTTGACACCAAGCTTGCTCCTTGATTGTCTGAGGCTTGAATCCTCAACGATTCCTGATCAGCCAGTGCCTTCCTTTTCTTGCTCGTCTGGCATCGTGGGGCTTGTCGGTGCATTGTCTTTGTATTTTATCTGTGTGATTATGTAATTCTACAAAAAAAATGGCGTAAGTGATCAGAGACCGTCAAGAGATGGCTTTGATACCATGTGAATATGTGGCTTTGTTGAGCACAACCATGGACTCTTTCTTGTTTCTTGAAGAAGCACAGTACACTGAGCATATAATCTAATAAAAGAAGAGAAAGGTTTCTTGTTATTTCGACCTTTTAAATAGAACCCAGATGCTAATGGTTAATCAACAAATTTACTATTCACCTGTAAACTAACTAATTGCTAAGCTAACTACTCTGGAAGTGTTGCAACTTATAAAAATGCACTAGCATTTCTGTTTACTAATAAAAACCTGCTTGCCAAAGTACAAGAAGAAACGCACTTGCACTAATAAAAGTGCTAAGATCAGAAAACACGTTCAGTGAGCCAGAGCCTTCAGCTGGCTGCTGTACTTCTATTGGTTCCTCCCAGCTTCTGCAGCTCTAATTAAATGCATATCAATGATTATTATACCCTAAATTTATAGAGGAGTAAAGCTATTTTATGCATTTTGATTGATTATTACATAATTTATTTTAGTGGAATATCATTATTTTTATAGCTTTTGTATTGATTACATATCTAGATATGGACTTGAGAAAGAAACTATGAACAAAAGACCCTCAATATACTTAATTATATTCTAGAGGATTTTAGAAATATTTTTTTGCTGAAAAGATCATTTTTGACATCTAGTTGGTCCAAATGCTTTGGGCATAATTTTTTGGTTTTCTTTTCAGTTTTCACCAATATCCAAGATCCAAAAAAATGTATCTCCTAACTGGAAAAACACTAAATCATATATCAAACGAGGCTCTCGAACAATAAAAAAATACAAGCAACTTCTTGCAATATTGTAAATGAATAAATTATTATTTTATAAAAAAAATAGGAATTTTTGCTTTCGTATGTTCTTAAAAATGCAACAATTTACCCCCCTTGAAAAATTCCAGCAATTTATGTCCTTCAAGAATTTATTTGCGTAATTTAGTCTTATAATTTTGAAGTTTTGATAATTTTAGTGTTTTTTCTGTTGATTTGGCTGAAAAACTCATGTGACTTGTTGATGACCCAATTGAATTGCAATTTTACTATTATCAATCAATTCGTGTAGGACCAAATATCAACTTCTCTAAATTATAGGACTAATATTATATTTTTTTCCATCTCCATATATCTATATATAAAGAATACTAATCACTGATATTAAATCAAACAGACATGACAACTTGATAACAAAAATGTTGTTAACACTGGCTAGCAATGAGTCTTCAGAAATTGTGCAGGAAAATATCTTATGTTAACCACGAGAAAAATTATAATTTTAGTCCTGTATAAATTAATTTTTGTAATTTAGTCCTGTAATTTATAATTTTGGTAATTAATTTAACTGGAAATTGCAATTTACTTGCAATTTAGTCCTGTAAACAAATTCATACAGGAACAAAAATGCCAAATCTCTCAAATTATTGGACTAAAAATGTCAATGCCCCTGAAATTGTAAATTATCGGGTGATGTGCAAGTCACATGCAATATTTAAAAGATGAAAATTGTCAAAATTTTTAAGTTATAAAACTAAATTGCGAAAATCAATTTATACACGCCCAAAATTAAAACACTTAAATTACAAGACTAAAATTATATTTTGCCCGAACGCAAAAAGCATAACAGGAAAACCCAAAAAACTCCATAAGTCATAATAATGCAAAACCAGGACCACACGGGGAGCCTTTCACGGCAATATCTGCTAGTTGGATGTCGACAATCGCCGAGATGAGGTGAACTGCCACAGTCATGGCAAAACAATCTGCCGCATCTGCATCCACGTGTAGGTCAAAATATTAGTCATTGGAATATTAGACATTAAAAATATTGTTAGAATCACCTTATCTGCAATAATAATATAAAAAAAGAGAAATAGAATTTTTCGTCCCATATTTTAGAATTAATACATTGTTCGTCCAATTAGTATGAGATTCAATCGTCCCATAATTAGTTATAAAAATTCTCACTTTTAGTCCTTTTTTCATATTTTATTAGTATTTTGATGGGAAAAAAAGCACATAGCCCGTTAATTCTTTAGCCTTTTCAATAACGGCGACGTAATAGCTCCTTTTGTGTCAAAATAATAAAAGAATCTGACCAATCAACTAAAAATGAGATTTTTTTGGTAACATATGCGACGATTAATAAGAATATTGTGAAAATGCAATTTCCACTTAGGCTTTAATGATCTTATATATCAACCACAAGAATAAAATTCAATACAAAGTCCAAAATTTAAATAGATTAATATTGTTAGAAAAGTATAAATTCGCTCAGTTACTATAGTCTTCAGCACATAGCAACAATTTTTACTGCATCAAAGCAAAAATTCAAATCGGTTTTTTTTTTTTTTTTGTTGTAAAAATTAGTTCAAGAAAATTACATCGGAAACATTCAACAAAATATCATCCCTATAGAAGCGCGCAAAAGAAAACAAATAATCATAAAGCACAATAAACACATATAAAGTTATATATATACACCTACGTACATTTATAGTTGGAAAATAAATTAAATTACTTGAGCTCACTTCATGAAAGTTAACCAATAGTTCAGACATGATTTTCTCATAATAAGCTTTAAAATTCTGCTCAAACACGATTCAATATTAAAAAGAATAAAATATACTAGAAAATATTAAATTATTCGAACTTGAGTTGCATGCTATGAATTTATAAACTAAAACTCGTTCCACTTTGATTCAGTTATTCGATTTATTAATTAAATCAAGCTCAGAAACAATTTTTCAATTAAGTCGATAATAATTCAAACAAAATTAAAAGACAATGTGTTTGCCTTGGGTTGGTTCACTTACCTGCAGATAACGTCTCGACAGCCACTGATACGCTCGACGGGCTGGCCACAATCGGGGCACCTAGTCCACTTCATCCTCTCGAGGAGAAACCCGAATCGCCTCTCGTTGTAATCCCTAGCTTGATGGCTCTCGCTGCACCAATATCCAGCGTGCCACGGAACCCTACAAGCATAGCAGAAAGGCCTTTTGCATCCAGGGCACAGGCATCTCTTCACTGTTTCATTGCACTCATTGAGGACCACCTCCGAGCAATCCATATAAGGGCAATAGCACTTTTCCGAGCCTGAAACAACAGAACGGCAAAGGCAGTCGCACCATTGTGTGAAGAGCCGCGGTGGGATCTTTGCTCGGCAGTCGATAGGGTCCAGGATTTGGTGGCAGGTTAATTCGGGGCAGTTAATGGTGGATATAGTTTCCTCGAGCTTTGCCTGGATGTGTCTGGTTACGCAACTCATGCAGAAATTATGCACAAAATAGTTGTTCGTGTGCTCGAATTTCTGGCATGAGGGTTTGGATTCCAGGCAGATCTCACATGTGAAAGCAGAGGCCTGGATTTCTGATGATTCTTTCTCTTCATGGTTCCTCATGACGCAGTTATGCAAGAACCCTAGATCTTCGATTCCCTTTGTGAACTAATCAGACTAGCAAGATAGTGGAGGTAGAGACCAAGACAATTTACGGGATTTCCCTATATTAAGATTGATGCAAAGTTGTTAATCATAAAAATTGAATTTGTACGGCTATTATCATGATCAGACTCGAGAAACTTCGTATATAGAGACTTCTTGTACTGATTGGAGTCCAAGATTACTCGGACAAGGATTACAGGAATCCTTCTTAAACTAAAGTGCTTAATTAGCCATGGTAATTTTTTTTTTTTCAAAACAAAGTGCGTAATTAGGACAAAGAGTTTTTCTAATTGTTATAATCTTTATGTACAATTGCAGTTTTAGTCCCTCAAAATATACAGGGACTTATCATCACTTTTGATCCCATGGTTGTAGAAATAGTCAAATTTAGTCCCACGAGTTAACTTTTTGTTGCAAAATTCGCTATTGCACGTGTTAAAAAATGGGAAAATAATAATTCTCCTATGATATGGGATGTATGCAAATTATTACTCTGTGAAAAAGTTATCAAATTGTCTCAACTTTTTTAAAATTAAGTAATTTACCTCTTTGACCCTGTTCGTGTATTACATGCCCCCTTATACTATGAAAGAATTTTAAGAAAACAATATTATTATTATTTTATATAAATATATAATATATTATTATAGAAAAATAAGGTATTATTTTATATATACATATATAAAATTATATAATGTATAATATTTATAATAATATATATCTATATTAATATAAAAATAAATCCCACCCCCCATCCCCTCCCCTGACCCGCCGCCTACCCCCCCCCCCCACACTTTTCTTTTCTCCCTTCCATTGCAAGAAGTAGAAGATGGTTCATATTTGTGGAATAGAATCTATTGTTTAATATTGCTATAAAGATGTAAGTATTTTAGATTTTTTCGTACTTAGTTTTAGGTAATATTGTCATTTCCTAACATGTAATCATATTTAATTTGATCCTGAACTAAGCAAGAGGTGATGCAATCAAGTATCAGAAGATGTTCATGTAAGTAATTTTGATTCACTTTATTAACATAATATACTATTAATACTAAAATCAATTTGTTGGAGGACATAATTAGATTGCAAAGTCAAGCAATTAAGAGGCAAAGGTTCCAAGAATAAGGGTGAAGCCTTATAGAAGTGCCTTGGTCTGAAAATTAAATTGATGTGATCCTTGTCTATAAATTCATGATATCAACTATTAGAGTTTGTAGTCAAAGTGAATGTTTTAAGAGTAACTATGTTTTTCCACAAAGTACATCACAGAATAAAATCGATTTAAGCATAAGCTCTCTCAAGAAAATTTGCTTTCATTTGATAAAGTTGGGCTTTGAATAAGTTTCGTCTCAATATTATGGGACTCACCATATGACATTGTGTATCATTAAAACATGTCCAATCTCAGTACCATCTCCATATTCTGTTAGTTTGTTAAAATTGGCGCATGCATCTCATGTGCAACATGAAAATGAGCTATATTTTGTTCTATAACTTAAAAAAATGTGTAATTTTAGTACCATTTTTAAATAACGCTATACCAAAAAAGAAAATATTAATTAATAGAAAAAAAAACTTAAAAACAGTCATAAGCTTTTAATATTTTATAGATATAAATAAAAAACTTATGATGATACAGATAACGGAAAAAAAATTATTTTTGGTCCTTTAAGTTTGCCATCGATTAATATTAATCTTCTAACTTCCATACTTATCGATTTAAAGCCATTAATTTGCGGAAATGCGTATTGTCATCCTTTAGTGTACGAATTTGGCAATTGTGATCGGTAAATATCATGTGCAGGGCACATGCTATTTAATTTTGGAGATTTTAGTCTCATGTAGCATAATTCTATGACATGGCATTTGACTTGGACATTTTTTGAGGGAAAAATGTTAGTTTTTCCCTCTAAAGTTAATTCCCAACTAATAAAAAGGGGTGAATTAGATTTATTCCTCATTTTGCTTCCTTTGCTCCTTCTACCCGTCCCCCACAAGTCAGCCATGGAAGGACCATTTTTATGTTGTTGTGGGAAGAGAGCAATGGTAAGGACTTCTTGGACTAATAACGATCCAAAAAGGAGGTTCTATTCTTGCAAAAGATTACAAGGTAATTCTCTCAATTTTTCTTTTTTTGGTTTTCTTTCTTGGATTTGTTGCATATCTTTTCTGAATTTTTTTGCCTTTTTCGTGGGATTTTGTAGAGAGGGGTGTGGATATTTTGCTTGGAAAGATCCACTAATTTGTGCATGGGCAAAGATTGTGATCCCTGAATTGCTAGCAAAATATTCCTGATATGAAGCCAGGATTGAAGAATTGAAGAAAGTTGAAGAGGACTATGCTAAAATCAAAAGGATTTATAGAAAATGGAAATTTGCTGCTATATTTTTATTTGTTATTTTGTTGTTTATGTACTGTTTTGGAAAGGAAATGTTGATAGATTAGCATTGTTTTGTTGGTGGCTTGGTGCTGTTTTGTTGATAGATTAGTGTTGTAATTTGTTGTTTTGTAAAATGAAGAGTAATTTTTTTTTTCTATTGTTTATGTATTGCTTTGGCTATATAATTATACTATACTAAATTATTATCTAAACCTATATCGATAGAAAATAAATGCACCAACAGAACATAAAATAAAAATTATAGCATACTCCAACCAAAACTAAATACACCAACAATTGATAAACATAAAATATATCGCATTGCTTGCAAACAGACCGGTCATAAAAGAGCCAAAAGATGTGGAATATTTTTTAGTTTTCTGCTGCCAACATTAGAGCCATTTTTTCTTAGGCCAACAAAAGATTCTACACCAACACAAATCATATAGCAACAACATGGTTTCTACTGGCAAAAATTGTTCTAATCCAACACATAACATACATTAAAAGAACATTCCCAACTGCAAAAACTAGTGAGTGCTTTATATCTTCTTCTTTCTTTTGTTCAACTGATTAACAGAATTTGAAAGATTTGCCATAGTGATAAATATTTTTTCTCCTTTAATAATAAAAGGCTTGATCCTGAACTTCCTTATTCATTTGTTAACCTTCCACCTGTTTCAACGTTGACAAAAGGAGTTGGCTCCTTAAGTTCACTCCCTTTCGGTGTTGGAATTGTGCAGACATAGTAGGTGTAGGTGCAGGTGCAGCTTGCTTTAAAGACCTTTTGTTCTTCAATTGTCTAGATAAAGGGTATGCAGTTGGGACATGTCCCTATATACCCGACAATCAGTCATTAGAAACAACATAGATAGCAAGGAAAATAGAAAACAATTGAGTTTTTGAAGTTTTTAAACTTCTTGTTCTCATGTGGATTACCACATCAGGTTTTTCAATGGATGCTTTACCTTTTCTTCTAACCTACCAAGAACAAGAAAAACTAATGAGTAATTATTTAGTTTTTCAGACTCAACAAAACATAATGAAAATACTGGATGTATACCTATTGTTTTTGTGGTGCATCATTTGGAGGGACTTGACTACATACATCTAGGATATGCTCGTTTGACAAAATTTTGCTACGACAATGCCTAGCATTGTGACCTTGGATTCCACATTTGCCACACTTCAGTATTATTTGTTGCCTTTTAATTTTGGATGCACCTTCCTTCATGATTGAACCAGTTTTTCTTTTCGTCCTTTTCAGCACTGGCTCATTAGCTTTCAGTGTCTTTGATTTGGGAGGTCTATCCACTCTCTTCATAGGCTTTGGTGGGACATGTGAATTGAATGCACTCTTCTTCTATTCTTCCCTTCCATTGATTGGCAATATAGCATGCTGATAGGCCTTCAAATATGTATGCACCCTGTAACATTGGTGTGTGTATTTTTCTATATCCTTTCCTTGATAGAAAACGACAAGGTAAATCCCATTTTCTACAACCACATGTCCAATTCTGAAGGTCAACACTATATTATGTCCAATCGGAACAGGAGATTTGATAATACTTATCATCAGACTAATGGGTATGCAATCACCAAGTTTTTTAATATTCTTGTCAATGATCTTTTGAATTTTAGGACATAATGTCCTTTTTCATTTTTCCAAAGTTTTATCTCTGTTCACTTGAAGTCTTCTAATGAAATATTTCATTAACCATTCAAGTATTGACAATATTGGTTTGTCACTTGCTTTTAGAATATTGCTATTTAGGCATTTACATGCATTATTTAACAGAATATTACACCTTGGATAAGTAAAAAAGTGGGATCTGCTCCATTCTTTTGGATATTTTTTATTAATTATGCATAAGCCCCTTCATCCAACTCTTTCAATTATTGCATCCTTTGATTAAATTGATTAACTATTTTAGCTCTAGCAGCTTTTCACAACCCATTTGAAGCCAAACCTCTAAAACCAGATGTTTTAAAATTTGAGTGGAGATGCCTAACGCAAAACCCTTGTTTTGCATTAGGAAACAATTGCTGCAGAGCATCCACAAATTCCTTCTGTTTATTTGACATGAAGGTGTACTTACAATCTTCTTCAATGTGCAAATTCTTTTTCAACAGATTTAAAAATCCTTTTCATATCTCCTTGTTCTCCCTCCTTACCACAACATAACAAATAGGCAAAAAAATTGGTATTAGGGTCAATGCTAATAGCAGCCAATAACACTCCCCCACGAGGCCCCTTAGGGCGACACCCATCCACACATATTATTGGTCTACAACTATCCAAAAAGTTCATTTTCAATGCATGCAGACATACATAAAATCATTATTTTCAGCTTCCACATCACCCTCATCATCCTTATCTTCCTCCATTTTATATCCATACTCACTGTTTGAATCATCAAATGATTCACCCCTTGAGGAAGACTTATAATCATTCAAATTATTCACCCCCCTAAGCTCTTCACTTTCCTCAGCCACTACCTGCTCATTTATATATATTTCAACCTCTTATGTTCAAATTTTACAAATATATCTTGCAGGGTTGGATTTGTTGTGATTTCTTCATAAAATTTTCCTTTTTTATGAAATAAGTTTTCTCCCCTCTAATCCCCACATAGTTGCTTAGCTGATCAAAGTCCCAAGTCCTATAAATTTATACTCAACATGGTCAAATTTGATTGGTCTCTATTAGTTATTAATGAAAAATTGGCAAAAAGAAAATCAATCGGTAACAAAAATATATGAACTGCAGTTGTTTTCCTAAAGTTTTCAGATCATTAATTAAGCTCTGTGGAAGGGACAAAAAATTCCAAAAAATAGTTTCCCTTGCAGTGCAGCACCAGCTAAATGTATACCATGTACCAATAAAACAAAGGGCATAAAAAGACTAACTACGAGGGGTTGATATATAGTTTTAAACTTTTGAGATAATATAGATATTTTTCGTGTAAGCCGTCCTGTAATTATAGGTGTTTGGCTCGTTTGTCCTTTAATAAGAATGGAATTTGTGATTTGGTCCATTATCTTTTGTAACATTTGCGATTTGAGTATACATTTTGTTGGAAACTTTTAAATCTGTTGAAAATTGGCATGTGGAAATCATGTATCGGTTTAAATTTGAGGGAACATGTGACTTTCGATCACGTATGGTTTTTCAGCTAATTTTTGAGTTCTTGGTCGGACAATTTACAAAAATAATTTACCAAATCGCAAGTTCTATTTTTTAAAGGACCAAGTTATCAAAATACCTATAATTGCAAAAACAATATTCCAATAAAGCCTTCAGATTCATATATATACATATATATAAGAGGTTATTTAAAACTCGGGATAAATTACAATCAATGTTGTTGAGGTTGGTATAACTATAAATATTTTTTCATTATTTGAGAAATTACAAATAACCTTCTAATATTAACGTCTGTCTAACAACAAACCCATCTCGTTAGCATCCATCAGATTTCTACCTAATTTTTGTGGTGAACTAGCCAAAATACTCTTCTGGATTATAAATTATAATTATATATGTTTTGTATATTCTTTAAAAGTATTTTTAGGACTACTATTCCCTATAGATTATAATTATTTTACCCACCCCCAATTTTTTTTATTCTTTTTCAAATAATTTTTTAATTTTTAAAAGATTTCATCGAGAGTAAAATAGTAATGCCCACTTCACCGTCTATGAACTACATAATTAATTTTTATTTAAGGGGAGTATTTATATTATTTCAAATAAGAAATATTCATAATTATATCAAATCTCATTATAGGTAATTGTAATTTACCCTAAATCTTATGAAGGCATAAATATATCCATTTTATGTATATGCAAAATGGTAAACATTCATATTTTGTCTCCACAAAAAATAAGAAATTCCTACACAATTCACTCAAAATGGTAACCAATGTACACATAGATGTAAAGAAACAGATAAGACATTGTAGTTCACATATTGTCGATAAACAAAAAAAACCCTAAAATGCAGAATGATAAAACCTGTTCTTAAATAAAAATAACATTGAATTCCTTAATCATCAAAGTCGTCGTCGGAAACAGGTGGCGCAGGAGGCGCCAGTCCGAGTTCAAGGTCGACATCGTCAGGACGGCCAGCCATCTCTTCGTCGTTGGGATCTCCTATTTCATGTCCCAACAGTTGCAGCAAAGCAGGATTTTGCAATATGCGAACAGCTACATTGGTCACTTTTTCGCGCTGCGGATACAATAAAATTTAGAAGAAATTAGCTCATCGATCGTTTCAAGATTATATAAAACAGTAAATTGAATTTTGCCATTCGAACTATACTTCTTTTTATATTTTATCATCGAAATATTTTTTTAGGTATCAATTTATCATCTTAACATTGCGAAAGTTACACTTTGTCATATATGACCATAATTTTGTTGATTTTTCTGCGGAAAAATATGATATGTTGTGCATATGCGATAAATATCACATTACATAACCTTAGATATTACATGTGATGTTTTTCAACAAAAAACTTCATTGGAAAATAATTAAAAATGGCAAAGTGCAAAATTTCTTAAAGTTGAGATGGTATGTTGGTACAAAAAATAAATAAATAAATAAATATTAAAGTGTAAAGATGGTCATAGTTCGAATGATAAAATGTAATTAATCCTTATATAAAATGAAGAAAACCTCCTCATTTTTATGTGTTGTTAATGATAGTAAATTATACAATTGACGAAGGTTTAAAAAGATAAATTTTTACTAATTTTGAATTAAAATCATTCAATTTTAGCTTGAAATAGAACCCTATCTAGATTTATTACATTGACACCCTTGAGCTTCGATCAAAATAACATTTATCTCATATTTTTTTTACACTTACGCCCCATAGGGGGTGTAACTGTCATTTCGCAAAGAACATAAAATATTTATATAATTTGATATAATTTCAAAGAGTGTGAATGTAATACCCATTTCAAGTTAATGCTATTGCAATGTAATTTTAAGCAAGAGCGTAAACTAACCTCCTCCTTCAATCTGGCATTTTCATGGAGCAAATGCTGAAGGGTTTGATTTCTGGAGCACGTACAGCAATTTGGTCGATTCTTCAGTTCTTCAGACATGCGGACATTCTCCAACTGAATCCTCGTGTTCTCCACCCTAAGAGCTTCGTTCGCTTCTCGTACGTTTTCGTTCTAAAACATCAACGCGTTCATGTGACTATAGCTGTTATCGTTGTCGCTTAATTGTTTTTAAGAGAAAAAATAAAATGTACAAGGAAACGAATTAAGTAAATTTAGTAACAGAAAAATTATATTTTTTGTCCCATACTTTAAAAATTATACACTTTTGTTTATGTAATTCCCGTTTTTAGTCCCACAAGTTCTAAAAATTCTCAATTTTAGTCCTCTAATAGCTTTCCTTTAGCGCTATTCGAGGAGAAAAGCCACGTGCTATGAACACAACCGTTAGCTTTTCGGGCAGTAGAGCTCCACGTGTGGCCTTTTCGTTAGTTAATTACTAACGGAAGACTACCAAAGAGTGATAATTCCATAATTAATGGGAACAAAAGTATATAAATCTTGTGTTAGGAAACTAAAATCATTATTTTGTCTTTAATAGAGTGTGGTAATTAATTTAATGAATTCGATTGAGAATTTTTTAGAAGTAAAATTTCTAGGATATGATTGAATAAGTTTAGCAATTGGGGGTCTTATCCGATCCTCGGGTCCAAATTCAAATATCTACATCCAAACACAACCTTAAAAAATTAACTAAAATTTGAATTAAGCAGAGCACATATATATACCTCTTTGAGCATTATTTTGTTCTTGAACCAGGACTTGATTTGATGAGGGTCCATCCCATGATCCATGCTCCATTTCTGTATAAGGCTCTTGTCTGGATTTTTGCACTCGAGGAAAAGCCTGCACACACATATAACCATCATTTTTATTAATAATTATCGGAAATTAGGGTCTAAAACTGTGTCTGTATGCGTGCGTGTATTTTAGTTTTATTTAATCGAAAGTAAGAGCAAAGAAACTAAAATTAAATAAAATAAAGAAAAATGAAAAGGAAAAAAAACCCTATTGCACGACCTCATAATAAGCGATATCGTGCATAAACAAAAAAATTATTGTCCCAACAGATCAAACTGAATTAGCACACACAAAAATACTAGTACTTGTACATAAAAGGTGGGTTCCGAAAATACTGAAAATAAATAATCATATAAAACCGCAGTCAAAGTACACTAGATGTGTTTGAAAAAATTAAATTTTTATTACATTTATTTAATTAAATAAAACGACAAAAATGAGGTAAATAATTAATTAAAATTAATAAAATAAACTAAACTTAATTGAATATGCACTATAGAGAATTAACTTTATAAAAAAAGTAAATATATTTGAGGCATTTTAATCCCGAAATATATATATATATATATACAGCCAGCCAATAGTAGTTATTATAAATCTCACCCAAATTAATTAATAGCATAGACTAATTGAAATGGTAATAAGTGGGCTGAGCTGCCCAGAGTCGCAGACACAGTTTGAAATTTGTTTCAAGAATGTCGGAAAGGAAACAGTTTTGATTGGGGGAAGGAATCCAAATTGTATAAGGAAATTTGATCTAAATGATACAACATGTTCTTTTCTCAGTTCATTTGTAATGGTGCACACATTGATTCTCACTACTTTTCATAATTCCTAAATTAAAATATTGGATTTCTTAATTGATTTATGATTTAAACAATGGAGGGTTTCTTTTGTTGTTTTCTGCAAATGGGGATTAATTAAGAGCTTTTTTAGTGAAAATTAAGGAAAAAACAAACCAGATCTTTTACCAAATAAAAGGTAGAACATCAATTAACTAATACCTAAATTGATTTTAAATCAAATCCAGCTGCAAAATTAACCCAAGTCCAGGAACGATTTAAAATCTGTATCATCAAAAAATTAAAAAATTCATGCAACTAGTTATATATAGTCGAAAAATGGAGCATCAAAACACGACAGAAACCATGCTATGTTTGGCACTTGGTTTTAGTGAGGAAATGTTTGTACCTCGTGGTTTATCAGTTGATCATTCCTTTTCTCATTAAAAGTCAACATCCAAACATAACTTAAAACATAAAGGAACAACAAAGGCCAACTTTATATATGTGTGTGTGTGTGTGTGTAAGACTTACTCTTCAAGTTTTTGGAGTTTCCGAGGACTATGGATCAAGGGTGGAGTGCGGGTCTCCTTCCCAGAACTAGATCCAGCATCAAAAGCCATGGATTTTCAGACTGTTGTTTCACTCTACGTAACCCTAGCAGATAAGATGCCAGGTGTATTTGCAAAATCAGAGGATGGTTAATTTGATGTGGGTAATTATAAACATGAGTTGTAGGCATATATATATAGAGGGGGAGAGGTGGGCTATGGCCAAAATAGTGTAAAGATTTTGAAAATATTGGGGGGGGGGGGGTGACAAAGTTTTGATAATTAAGGTGTTCTAAATTATTTTCTTGAAATGAAATTTTTTGAATTGAACTTTCTCTTGGAAGTGTGTTATTACAGCTGTATTTTCATCATTCAAGCAACTGTAATTAATAGCATATCTATGTGGCTAATTATTAATTCTTTAATTATATTTTGGACATAATTAAAATTGAAAATAGTTACTTGAGATTTATTTGTAATAAGAGTTACTCCAATCGTGTTATTTTAGGTTCTCGTCTTCTTAAATATGCACGTGAACTAGTTAGTTGAAGAGCAAACGTACACATAATTTAACTATATAGCAGCTTATTTATGAGTATGTGCAGTTAACTCAAGTTCCGAGCGAGTTCTGATTATGATTTTGGGGCCCATGTTTTTCATGATAATTCCGTTTTTGAGGAGTCTACTTGAAACAAAAGTCAGCACGATCGATATCATTTGACAATATCGTTATGTTCTTTCTATTTTAACTTGATTCGTATGAGAATAACATTTAAATAAAAAGATCAACTTTTTCATGAAGTGATTTAGAAAAAAGCAAACTTTAGTTAGTTAATCATATGATTGTTCATTAAATGTCGAGTAAAATTAATAATGTAAGATCCGCATCTATATGCATTAGATATGCACAGTTAATCATTAATTCGATATTTACCCGTTGAGTTAGTTATAGACCGTTAACCATTTCCCGCAGCATATATCCAGCTAACCGTATATACTTAATTAATTAGATTACCAAACCTGGCATATAATTACGAATATGATCGATTATACATATATGTCATATCGTGCGATTCAAGATTCATTCCAACCCTAACAATACGAATCGTTTTAATGACAATTTACATAATATATACACAAAATATTAAATTTATTTGTATACATATCTAATATCTTTCATAGTTGAATTTAAATCACTTTCGTTTTGTTTTTTTCTCAGCTGACCCAAAAAATTACAAGTTAGGATGAGGATATAATCATGCGTATTGATTGTATCACTCGTATAATTATTCAAATGTCCAAATTATCACAGTAAACTAGCAGTGACTCTCATTGAAATAAGAAAAATAATGAAAAGTAAATCATTGAACTTTTGTTAAAAAATATTATTACGTTACAATGACGAATATTTAATGAAAAGAATATGTATAGTGAACTGTGTTTCGAAAAACTTCATGTTGTAGGAAATGATGAATGAGTTGTAAGAACATTAATTTGGAAGGGACACAGATCTCTGAAAGGGTGTGTAAAATAAACCAAAACTTGAAAGTTATATTGGTTTCATTTTCAATAACTTCCCAAAATTTCTTCAAAATGCCTCAA
Source organism: Sesamum indicum (assembly GCF_000512975.1). Classification (NCBI taxonomy): domain Eukaryota; kingdom Viridiplantae; phylum Streptophyta; class Magnoliopsida; order Lamiales; family Pedaliaceae; genus Sesamum; species Sesamum indicum. Next base: position 5,317,242 of record NC_026154.1, read on the forward strand.
AATGGAAATTTAGTAACATAAATTTAGTAAATAATCAATTTGAAATATCTTTACACCCTTTTTTGTTGTTATATGGTCTAATAGATGTATAAGTGAGACTTGATTTTTCATTTCAACAATTGATGAATAGGAAATTACATTTAGAATGAAAAATTAATATGCATAATACATCCTTAATTTTGCCGAATGCTAACTAATTTGCGTCGTTGCATTGTACATTATTTGACAACATCACCAAACCTAAGAAACATTTTTGGTGAATACATGTAATAGATACAACAAGGAAGATGTTGATGCAAAGTCGTCCAAAATTTACGACTTCATTGTGATAAGTCATATGGTTCTCCTGTTTCCAGTTCTTTTAAAGTTTCTAAATAATGTTTGTGAGGTAATTGAGACGAACTTTTATGTGCGTCAGCAGGGATATGCATTTTTTTTTCTATTTTAATCGTAGAATGCATCAAATTAAGAAATTTTAATATAAAATGCAGTAAATGAAAAATTTAATGAGCCGTAAATATGAAATTGTAATTTTAGTCATTTATGTTAAGAGGGTAAGCTACCATCATCCTACAAGTAACATACTAGCAAGTCCAATCTTGCAATTAGCCGTTTTGTTGCAATTTTGGTCATTCGGATAAAAATCAATGAAATACAAAATATCAAAATTTTCTGCCAAAATAATGCAACATAAGAAGTCACATCCATAATTGGCATCCAATTGGCAAAAACCCTAGTTGCTCCAGCGGATAACTTGTTTATTTTCGCTAGAAAAGCTAAAATTGCTCAATTTAAAGAAAGAGTTAAAAATTATAATGACAAACTAAAATAATTTTGAAGTAACTCAATTTAAAGAAAAATATTAAACTTTGTAACCGTATTATTAAACTAATTGATTTCAACTAAACACAAAATTATTTAGACATAAAATCGGAAGCTTGTTCTTTGAAAAAACAAAGAAAGAAAGAAAGGAATATAAACAAAAATTGAAAATCAAAAACCATATACATATCTAAAAATAGAAAATATTAAACTATCTGTAAATATTGCCAAATTCTAAACGGAATTAAGAAAGAATAGTGGAAAAAGGTATCACAAAAATTCCTATCCACAAAAATGTTATACAATAAGACTTTCAAATAATTAAGTACAAAATTTTAAGAATAAAATATTATTAAGAACTTTAACGCCAGGAAAAAAAAAAACTAATTTGTGGAAGAAAACTCCGATTATATATATATATATATATATCAAGATAAAAATCATCATAACACACGGATGCTTATGCCAAGTACATACGATTGTGTTATATAGGCATGTAACATCATTTATTCACAAACTTGGCCTTTATGTTAGGGTAAATTATATTTTTGGTCCCATAAGTAGACTTATTTTCAATTTTGGTGCCACACATAGGTCAATTTGCACATTGAATTCCATATGTGGCTTTTTTTTCAATTTGAGGACCATTGAGGGATTTCTATCCAATTAATAACGACAGTTGCTCTCTCCGTTAGTCAATACAATCAAAATTACATTTTTGGTCCTTTTAAGTTGATTAGTTTACAATTTTGGTCCCACGCTCAGACCAATTCGCACATTTACATGTGGGGCCAAAATTGGAAACAAGTCCACTTATGGGACCAAAAATGTAATTTACTCTTATTTTGATTGTATTGACTAACGGAGAAAGCAGCTGTCGTTATCAATTGGATGGAAATCCCTCAATGGTCCTAAAATTGAAAAAAAAAATACATTTGGGACTCAATGTGCGAATTCACCTGAGTGTGGGACCAAAAGTGGAACCGACTTATGGAACAAAAAATGTAATTTACCTTTTATGTTACCCTAATTTTACAACTCTAGATCCAAAGAGAGACAGAAAATAATGCAGATTGACTCCAAATGCAAAAGATGTTCCTCCAATATAATAATTTATGCAAACATCAGCGGAACATGAAAGAAAACAAAGCAAAAATAAAACTCAATACATAATATTGTGATGCAACATTAATAATCAACAGAAATTTTCGGTTATAAATTCTGAAATCAACATCATTCGCCTATGCATTTTCTACATTCATATAATTTTACAATACAATAGCAACATAAACAACAAAGTCATATTTCATCAAGATTTAAGAATATTAAAAATCACAAAATGATATCCAACAAAGAAATTAATTAACAATTATGTTAGAATTTGAAATTTAAGGATAGAGGAAGACGACTAACGTATCTTTAAGAAAAACAACATCGTTATTTATTAAGCATTCTAATTTACCGTAAATATTTTAAGAATACATAAATTTTGGAAACATAAATAATGAAAGTTTGGAAAATAAGAAAGGTGGACTTTGGAAAATAAGGAAGGTTACTAATTTTAATATTCACCATTAATATTTACCTACTAATTAAGTATTTTTACAATTAAAAAAAATTCTAAAAATGCACCATTTAGTCATAATTAAAGGATTTTGGGTCAAAAGAAGATATTGGCATGGTGTCAAAACAACAAAAGATATATATAACTATACTAATCTAATACTTTTATCCAAAATGAATTTTAATTTTTATAGTTTGTACTCATCAAACATTAATATATTTTTAGACCAAATAATAATTTAATTTTAAAAACAATAAAATACATCCTAGAAATTATCTGAAATAAAAATAAGTATAATTTTATAACTATTTATTATATATATTAAAATAAAAATTTTCTAATATTTTCATTAGTAAAATTTTCAGCATAATCAACTTCAAAAAAAAAAAAAAAAATACTGCTAAAATCAACAACGACCTAATTATGGAGCAACTATTTTTCTTACTACCTAAATCAGCTACAAATTTCCACTATTTTGCCACGAATTTGTATAGTTGACAATGACACTATTTCTTATAGCGATTACGATAGTAAGTAGTCCTTATACTCCAATATAGTAGTTTATATTAGGTTCAACCCCGGATACATACATGATATTTAACATAAATTTTTTGTAGTTAATTGCAATTTTAGTCCTAAACGAAAGGGCCTTTTGCAATTTTCATTTCGTATCTCTAGAAATAGCCAATCTTGGTTCCATACTTCAACTTTTTAATGCAACCTTGGTTCCGCGGTTATGAACTTGATGAAAAGATCACGTGCTGGGAAACATCCCATATTATTGTCATTTTTAGTTATTTTCAAATTTATGCATGTCTTAATTGTATGAGTGTACAACTTCTCTAAACTTTCTTACAACTGAATATTATTCCAAATTACAAAATCAGGTCCAAACTTATCACTTGGATTGATTGCATAGTTGCTTCTATCCATAGCCCCATCACTTGATTCCTTACCACTGTGAAAGTCATAACTACTTCCACTTTACAAATTCCTCTATGAAGATGAAGTTTCAGGATCAGTCACTAGTCAAGTCCATCTACATATTTTGTCTATGTGTTTTTCAAAAAGTGCATCATCCAGTCTCATTTCTCTCACTATCGTAACTATCTCCTAAGTTGTAATAACTATCATACATTTCATTGTCATTCCCATCTTCAGCATTGTTTACCGCAATCCTATAATATACCCATCTATCTTATGACACGTGGCCTTTCTATCAAATTTTTAACGACAGGACTAAACTTGCATTAAAAAAAATTAAAATACAAGATCAAAATTGGCTATTTTCAACAGCATGCAAGGAAAATTACAAAAGGCTCTATAGTTTCTGGGACTAAAAATACTATTAACTCAATATTTTCGAGATGGTTAGAACATGTAACCTAAAAATGCTCGTAGGTGGGGATAAAGTTTAATATCCTAAAATGCTTATTTACTGATTAATTTAAAATTAGAAAAAAATTATTTTTTAGTCCTGTTAGTATTTTATGGCCCAAAACCGAAGCCCACAACCCAAGCCCACTATCACTTGGAAGCTCACTACCCGGTACCCGACCCACTTCCCTAAACCCGACCCAACTCATCTCGATATAAAAGCTCCCCCTTTCTAAACCCTAATCAGACTTCTCTCCTTCACCTTCGGTCTCCGCCGCTTCCCTTCTTCTCCTTCTCACACCCGATCATGGTGGTTACAACCGCTCACCGGCGGTTTCCAAGAGCCAACCGATGGCTCTTCTGGAAACCGCCTAACGGTCTGATACTCCAAGCCGTTACTTCGACCCCTTAAATAAAGAGCCCCATTCTCTCTCTGAGATAGAGTTTTTTTCCGCGTGAGAGAAATCTGTTTTCCTACTCTTCCTGTTCACTGAAATATCTGTGTGTTCCTGACTTGTATAGTGAGTAGTGGTGGTCGGTTCTCTGTGAGTACAGATCTTTGTGATCTGAGTTGGTTTCGGGTACCGCAGGTGTTGGTGCAACCATGATACTTGCTGGGTTGTTTGGGTCCGGTATTTTGTGACCGTGTCCCTCGAAATATTGGATCTGGCTCTATTTCCTAAGCCACATTCAAACAGGTTTTTTGATTCCTTTATTTTACTGTACCCATTCATTTTCCTTGTAATATTTTTGTTAATATTCGGCCTGTAAATATCAAGGAGTTTTATACTCCATTTCAAGTGTAATAGTTGGTTAGGTGATTTGTTTACCACTGGAGGGTTATCCCCTACAGTGGTATCAGAGTCTGCATCTCTGATCCGAGCAGATCCTGGTGGCGGTAATTTCATAAACCCCTCCTCCTTTCGGTTTATTGTTTACTCACTATTCCGCTTATATTACTGTTATCTCTTTCCTTATTCTGTATTACTCTTATTTGCCAAGGTGAAACCCCCTAACATCCCTCTTGGCCGCACCCTTGAGATCGTCGGGTATCTAGTAGGGACTTAGGCTGGTGAGCCTTGGTCTTGGTATATCTGTTATACTATTGGTCTTGGTATATCTGTTCTTGTTTTGGTATATCTGTTATACTATTGTTCTTGGTATATCTGTTCTTGTTTTGGTATATCTGTTATACTATTGTTCTTGGTATATCTGTTCTTATTTTTTGGTATATGTGTTATACTATTTCTTTATCAGCAATACTATCTTGTGCTTAAAACATTGTTCTCGTTTTTTCTCTAAAAATTTTTCGAAATATTTCTGACGTTGCCTATAAAATCAAATTTTTTTTTTCAAAACCTTGTTTTTAAAAAATGGCTGGCTATAATCACTTACCTTTTGACGGCAAAACCGATTTTTCAATATGGCAACAGAAAATGAAAGGCATCCTTATCCAACAAAAGGTTTTCAAAGCCATTGAAGGTAACTAATGTTGAAAATGTTTCTGAAGAAAAGAAAAAGGAAAACGATGAGTTTGCTTACTCCTCCATAATTCTGAACCTGTCTGATTCTGTTTTACGAAAAGTAGGTAAATTAGAATCTTCAAAAGCCTTATGGGATAGATTAGAAGAACTGTACACTGAAATCTCTTTGCCTAACAAACTGTTTTTGTTAGAAAAATTTTTTAGATACAAACTTGATCTTTCTAGGAATATTGATGAGAATCTAGATGACTTCACGAAATTAATCCAAGATATTAAACTTGCTGGTGATAAATATATTGATGAATATTCTCCTATTGTGTTACTAAATGCCATACCTGAATCTTACTCAGATGTTAAAGCTGCCATTAAGTATGGTAGAGATGATATTAATCTAGAAACTGTGATTAGTGGGCTAAAGAGTAAAGAGTTAGATCTTAAGATCAATAAGCCTAGTCAGAATCAACATGAGATCAATATGGTTAGGGGTAGAACCAAATTCAGAAATCACAGGCATAGTAGGAGCAGAAGCAGGTATAATAACAGTAGGAGTAAGTCACGACCTAGAGAAAACAACCTGAAAAATGACAGAATAAAGGATAGACGCTGCTATAACTGTGGTATTAAAGGCCACTACATAAAAGACTGTAGGAAACCTAGAAGAGAAAATAGAGATAAAAACTATGATGATAAAGAAAAGACTAATAATGTGTCCGTTGAATCAAATGGTGAAGTCTTCGTTGTATACGAAGTTAACTTTGTGAACTCTTTTGATATGAATGAATGGTTAATTGACTTTGGTTGTACTTTTCATATGAGTCCTTTTAAAGACATATTTTCAAATCTGAGATATGAGCATATTGGGTTTGTGTCTATGGCTAATGAGAAAAAATGTGAAATAAGAGGTCTTGGTGATGTTGCATTATGTTTTGAAGGTTATAAAATGATTTTGAAAAATGTTAGATACGTACCTGATTTGAGTCATAACCTGATTTCTTATGCTGCATTAGAAGAAGACGGGTTAGAAGGTAGGTGGGGAAAAGGCACTATGAAAATTATGAAAGGATCTTTGGTTGTCTTTAAAGCTGAACGAAAACGAAATCTTTATATTTGCACTGCCACATATGATAACTTTGCTGCATTTATTTCTGAAAACTACAAAACAACTCTTTGGCATAAAAGACTTGGACACATAAGCATGAAGGGTCTTGATTTTCTAAGAAAAGATGGGATTTTGAATGATAAACTTGATAAGTTAGACTTTTGTGATGAATGTGTTATGGGTAAGCATCATAAGGTTCACTTTCCTATATCCCCATCCCCAAACCCATCTATGTCAACTTGCATTTTAGACTATGTCCATGCTGATGTTTGGGGTCCATCCAACGTGCCTACTCATGGTGGTAATCGATATTTCCTTTCTGTGATTGATAACTATTCTAGGAAAGTGTTTGTGTTTTTAATGAAACATAATCAGAAGTTTTTGATAAATTTGAAAAATGGAAAACCCTTGTTGAAAATCAGACTAGTAAAAAACTAAAATCTCTTAGGACCGATAATGGCTTAGAATTTTGTAATAAACAGTTTTCTGAAATGTGTGATAAGCATGGAATAAGAAGGCATAAGACTAACCCCTACACCCCCCAACAAAATGGGGTAGCTGAACGAATGAACCGTACCTTACTTGAAAAGGTGAGATGCCTACTGATTAGTTCTGGTTTGCCCAAAACGTTTTAGGGAGAAGCTGTCTTAACTGCTACACATTTAATAAATTTGTCTCCCTCTGTGCCATTATCTGGAAAAGTTCCTGAATTTATGTGGAATGGTAAATTGCCTGATCTATCTTACTTATGTGTGTTTGGATGTTCTGCTTTTGTTCATCAGAATGTTGATAAACTTGAACCTAGATCCCTCAAATGTATTTTTATTGGTTATCCTGAAGGGGTGAAAGGGTATAGATTGTGGGTTAGGAGTCAACCTGGTCTTAAAGTCTTAATAAGTAGAGACGTTACTTTTAACGAAAATGAAATGCCATGCTTAGAACAAACTCAATCCATAGGAATAGAAACCACTTTCAACAAAGTAAGTATAGAGAATAACCAAGAAGGGGAGGGATTAGAGAACAATCAAGAACAAAATGCAGAAAACCTTGAAAACTTAGAAGGTACAAACCCGGTTAATAACCCCCTAGATAATTACCTACTTGCCAGAGATAGGGATAGGAGACAAACTAGGATACCCTCAAAACTTAGGGACTTCCATACTAGCCTTAATACTGAGCTAGGAGAACCTTCCAGTGTTGAAGAAGCCTTAAAATCCGAAAAATGGCTTACTGCTATGAAAGAAGAAATGAAATCATTACTTGATAACAAAACTTGGGTTCTTGTTCCAAAACCAAAAGATGCCTCCATTGTAGACTACAAATGGTTATTCAAGATAAAACAGGAAAATCCCATAAAATACAAGGCCAGACTAATTGCTAAGGGATTTACACAAAAAGAAAGTATAGACTATAATGAAATTTTCTCACCAGTTGTGAAATATACTACAGTCCGTGTTATACTTGCTCTTACTGCGTATTATGACTGGGAATTAAAACAAATGGATGTAAAAATTGCCTTCTTACATGGAGACTTGGATGAAAATATTTACATGACACAACCTTTTGGCTTTTCTGATAGGTCTAAACCTAATCATGTCTGTTTGCTGAAAAAATCCTTATATGGTCTTAAGCAATCCCCTCGTCAATGGAACAAAAAATTCGATGTGTTCATGATATCTTTAAATTTCACTAGGAGTAACCATGATCATTGCCTCTATTTCAAATATGTGAATGATGCCCCTATCTTCTTAGTTTTATATGTTGATGATATGTTAATTGCTAGCCCTAGTTTAGAACTCATTCATGTGTTACAAAAGGATTTATGCAATGCGTTTGAAATGAAAGACCTTGGTAATGCTAAACAGATTCTTGGCATGAGCATTAGTCGTAACAGATATTCATATACTATTCTTCTAAATCAGAAAACCTACCTTTTGACTGTTCTCAAAAAGTTTTCAATGGAAAATGCTAAGCCTGCTGCTGTACCATTAGCAGCTCACTTTCAGCTCTGTAAAAATCAAAGTCCTAAAACAGAAAGTGATATTCAAAAAATGAGTAAAATTCCTTACTCAAATGTGATTGGTTCTATTATGTTTCTAATGGTTTGCTCTAGACCTGATGTTGCTTATGCTATTAGTTGTTTAAGCAGATATATGTCCAATCCCGGTTCCCCCCATTGGGAAGCTTTGAAATGGCTACTTCGTTATTTGCGTGGATCTATAAATGTTGGTATCAAATTCTCCAGAAATTCTGAAAATGCAAAGCTTGTAGGTTATGTAGATTCCAACTATGCTAACGATAGGGATAGTCGTAAATCCACCACTTCCTATATGTTTACTTTTTGTGGCTCATGCATTAGTTGGAAATCCCAACTCCAACATATTGTTGCTTTATCTACTACTGAAGCTGAGTACATTGCTACAACTGAAGCCTTTAAAGAAGCATTATGGCTCAGTGGTCTGTTAACTGAAATTGGTTTTTTAAAGGAAAAACCTGTGATTCATTCTGACAGTCAATCATCCATTCAACTATGTAAAAATCCTGTATTTCATGATAGAATAAAGCATATAGATGTTAGGTACCACTTCATTCGTGATATTGTGAGTAAGGAGTTGATAAGATTAGAAAAAATCAGTTCTGAAGAAAATTCTGCTCACATGGGCACTAAGTGTTTGCCTCTAGAAAAATTCAGTAAGTGCTTAAAAATACTCTTGTTAAATCCTGACTGATACTTCTGTGTTCTGTTTAGTGTTTTTATATTGCAGGTACAACCATGGAGTATTTATTGGCAATGATGAGAAAACCAGATCCAAAACCCCAGACCTACCAATGGGTATTTGGTCCAAGGTGGGGTATGTTAGTATTTTATGGCCGAAAACCGAAGCCCACAACCCAAGCCCACTATCACTTGGAGGCTCACTACCCGGTACCCGACCCACTTCCCTAAACCCGACCCGACTCATCTCGATATAAAAGCTCCCCCCTTCTAAACCCTAATCAGACTTCTCTCCTTCACCTTCGGTCTCCACCGCTTCCCTTCTTCTCCTTCTCACACCCGATCATGGTGGTTACAACCGCTCACCGGCGGTTTCCAAGAGCCAACCGATGGCTCTTCTGGAAACCGCCTAACGGTCTGATACTCCAAGCCGTTACTTCGACCCCTTAAATAAAGAGCCCCATTCTCTCTCTGAGATAGAGTTTTTTTCCGCGCGAGAGAAATCTGTTTTCCTACTCTTCCTGTTCACTGAAATATCTGTGTGTTCCTGACTTGTGTAGTGAGTAGTGGTGGTCGGTTCTCTGTGAGTACAGATCTTTGTGATCTGAGTTGGTTTCGGGTACCGCAGGTGTTGGTGCAACCGTGATACTTGCTGGGTTGTTTGGGTCCGGTATTTTATGACCGTGTCCCTCGGAATATTGGATCTGGCTCTATTTCCTGAGCCACATTCAAACAGGTTTTTTGATTCCTTTATTTTACTGTACCCATTCATTTTCCTTGTAATATTTTTGTTAATATTCGGCCTGTAAATATCAAGGAGTTTTATACTCCATTTCAAGTGTAATAGTTGGTTAGGTGATTTGTTTACCACTGGAGGTTTATCCCCTACAAGTCCGTTAACTTTACCTGTTAATCCTGTTAGTATGCCCTTATCAATTTAGTCCTTTAATTTTAAAAATATATAAAATTAAGTCGTTAAGTGGTCGAAAATCTTGTTTTTTGCAGGAAAACATGGCATGACAATCATATTGGACATGTTTTTGGATTTGTAATCCTATGTTGCAAAATGACTTGGTAAGCCATATTGGGCGTTTTATGTGATGTGGACTTGAGCTTCAAATATTTGCTATAAAATGGACTTGAGCCCTAATCCACCAACTTAAAAATAAGCAACTAGAACTACAAATATATGTTATTACTAGTTTGCAAGAATTTTTACATACACTAAAAAAATATAAAATATATTCATATATCTAATAAGCATCTTTAAAAAAATGCATTAGTTATATAATTTATATTTTTTAATAGATTTATGTGTCTAAAAATACAAACCTCTACAAAAGAGTTAAATATATATAAATAATTATTTTATAATTAAAATTCTAAATAAATATGTGTATAACATATTTTATGTTAATATTACTATATCAAAAATTAATATATAATCAGTTTTAAGCGTATAAATCATAATATATTTACTAATTTAATAAAGATTTATAAATATTTCAAAACATATAATACATAACAATAAATTTTTAAAAAAATAAGAAATACATATGAAAAATATTTCATACACTGCTTATGGTTCATATATATTATATCTCAATAAAAAAAATTATTTTATAATAATAAAATAATAAATAAAATTATTTTACTAAGGGTTAAATACACTTTATCTCCTGCAACTATTGTTGAGGTACTATCTACCTCCCTAACTAATTAATGTATCATTTAACCTCCTTAAATTGCTTGGATGGATAAAATTGTCCCTTATGCCTTGAATAATTATATTATTTTTAATATATTTTAGTATTTTTCACATTAAATCATCACTAAATTATTTTTAAATTAAGAAGATCTTTTTAATAAGTAAAATATTTAAAATAAAAATAAAATAATAAGCTAATATATGAAATAGATTCCCATCAACTAATATATATTTTGAAAATAAATTGATAATATATATATGACTTACCAAAATGTAAACATTTTTATGAAAAATAAAATGAATAAATATACTTTGTCATATTTTTCAAAAAACATATCTTTTAAGAATAAATATGTAATTACTCATTTATATCTAAAAATTAACTAGTTAATAATTTAATTTCATTATCAAATTAATAAAATCATTTACATCAAAGTTGTTTGTGTATTTACTGTATACTCATTCATTACTTACTTCTGTATCTGTCAAAAAATCATATCTAAAATTTAACTTACTAATTATATTTACTTTATTGTAATTAAAAAATATTTTTTCAATTAAAATTTTTTTAATTGAACTTCAAATGCAAAATTTTAAAAAAGAAATTATTTGAATGAAAAAAATATATATATATCAATATAATATAATATAAGGACAATATTATCCAAATATTTAGTTAAGAGGGATAAGTGTTTATTTGTTAGTTTAAAAAATAAATATTACCTTAAGAATAATTATGAGGGACAAAGTGTAATTAACCCTTTTATTAATCGGCACATCATAAATAGAAAGATATTATTGCTTCTACAAAGTACATACACAAAAATTTTGACGGGAGAAATAATCATTGCAGTTCGTCAAAGAATTAGTCCCAAGCCCAACCTGGTCGATCGGGCTGCCCCAAATGCCAACTGGTCCATAAAATAGGTTGGGTGAAGAAAATCAAAAGGTGCCGAAAACCGCTTCTTTTCTTTTTAAGAACCGCTCAACCGGTTATTGGATCGGTAAACTGCTTAAACCGGTACTAGATTAAGCGATTCAAGTGGTTTGTCTTTGCGTATTAATGGAGCACCAAAATTTTTAATTTTTTCTCTCTTCTCACACCCAAAACATGCCTCGCTTCGTCTTCTCTCCATCCAGATTCATATATATTTCTATTAGTTTGTTTTTAAATTTATTTTATTATATTAATATATCATATTAAGTATTAATATTAAAAAAGTGAAATGTAAAGAAGATAGATGTTTTTATATATTAATATATTTATTATTCAATGTTATCTTTAATATATTACTAATTATTTATAGAGATATGATGGTAATGGAGTGACTATGGTTGACCCAATGGTTGAATCAATAACCTGTAATTCATTTAATTTTCTAGTTCGATCAACAATTTGGGTTTGAAAATATTGTTTGTGATAATTTTTTGTTATGTGTTTGTGAAAAAATCTGCATGTACATAAACATTTTGTCACTAATTCGTGAAGAACTTATTTACAACAGCCTTGAGATGAAATATTGACGACATTTATTGATTGACAAGATTGTCACAAAGTCATTTCCAATGACTTTGTGAAAATCTTTATGAGATTTGTGATCAACACCACATGCATTGCAAACTTTTGTCGCTAATCGGAAAACATGCGAGACCTTCAATTACGGAGGCCGGGGATGTTGTGACAGTTATTATGAAAATTTCTGACAATTTCTACAACGAATACAACTTTCATCACAACAGTTATATTTGCGTCACTTGCAAGTTCGTCGCAAAATTAGTAGCAAATGTAGGCCTCTAATGGCTATATCAAACCATTGTATTTCTTTGGAAAATCCATCTTAGATTGAAAAGTTGTAACGGATATATGTTTAACTTTTTGTCCTATTTGTTATGGATTATCGCTTATGACCTACAAAAAGTAGTATTTTTGGTCCTCATCCACTTATCCGTCTACAATTCATGTGCCTAGCATATTGCTGTTAAGTATTTCTGGATAGAGAAAAAAATGGCGCATTTCCCAAGTTGGGACGAATTTTGGGAAAAAATATAACAAGATTTGAGGAAAAAAATAAATTTAAAAGAAAATTAGGACAAAGAAAGGAGGATTTTTTTTTTTTTTTTTTATCTCACAAAGTTTGAGTTCCTCTTATCATATTTCTGTAAAGTTGAAGCTAATTAGAAGTTAGATAAAGAATCATTTCATGTACAAATGAATCAAGTAGGTCAAATAGAGCATTTATATGCTACTGTTGGAAGAAGGGCTAATTTTTCTCCAACCAAAAATACTTAAGGGCCACATGCTAGGCATGTGACATACACTGTTAAATTGTAGACGAAAAAGTGGATGAGGAAACGAAAGTGTTAATTTTTGTAATGATGGGACTAAAAGTATTAATCTCGTAATGAATGGGACGAAAAAAAAAATGACCTAATTTATGGGATAAAAATATTATTTCTTTTTTTTTTTTTTTCCAGCAAACCATTTGTAATGGGTGTTTTCCCAACTTCATTCCAATTGAGAATTTGTTGCAAATTTAAATTGAGACAATTTTTTCTAGAAATTAATTGAAAATTAGTTCCAGGGTACAGGAGGGCTAATATTTTTCATCCTTTGCTTTACAATAATTCCATAATTAATTGAATTTTTTTCGACAAATTTAGCCTCGTAATACAATTTTTATAAAAAATAAAAAAAAAATAAGACAGCAAAATCATGTATTCCGCATCATATTGTGACATTTGAGACTAAATGTGAGAAAAAATTAAAATATCGGGACCAAAAATACTCCCCCATCATGTTGGGACAACAAAAAGTACTCCATATTTTCCCATGCATAGGTAATTTGAAGAAAGGGATGATTTCACTTTAGTCCCCAAATAAAGTAGTCATTAAATTACTTTTAGTACCCAATGTCCCGATCATATTAATTTTGGCCCATAACTTTTTTTAAAATGATTGAAGTTAGTCATGATCATTAGTTGAACGTCTAATTCAACAGACATACCATTTTCAGAGGAAAAAGGCTGACAAACCAATAATAAAGGCTAAAAGTTAACAACCCCTTACCTGGGACATGGAAAAGATATGTGAGGCACCATTTTGGGTGATAGCCAAAATTGAGAAAAATTCACTTTTGGTCCCTTAAGTTAGTCGTTAAAGCACTTTTGATATCCCATAATCCAAACTCATAACTTACGCCAATCGACTTTTTTTTTTTTTTTTAAATGATATAAAATAGTCCTAACTTTTAGATGACAAAAAAGATCCCTCCATTAGTTTAGACAATCAACTAACGGTCATAACTAGCTTTGATTATTTTAAAAAAATTTAAACACCGAAATTGATGATGCCGGAACATAAGGTATCAAGAATAATTTACTGACTGTTTTAGGGACCACAAGTAAAATTATCCCTTTAAAAAAATATTGTATAATTTTTATGAATTGGGTACTTCGCATGACAGTATAAATGATGTATCAACATCGACGGGCGATGGGTGTTTTTGGAACTCATCTCTGTCACTGTGAAGATGGGTGTACTTCTCTTCACATTATTGAGCAACTTGCATCATACTTTTATCTTTGTATTCATCTCCACTGTGATAATATGTGTCCTATTCTTCTCATTATTGGGCAACGTGCATCTATCTTTTCCACAACGTGCATATATACAATGTCAGAAATAATTACTAATTTAGAATTTTTCCCGACAAGACAAGATATAACATGTACAGTACAAGACATCACGGGCTCAGATTCCACTTTAATAATAATTGTTTGATTATATTGATAGTATTATGGGTGGGACATAGATTATTATTTGATACTGAATTAAAATATGGATAGTTATTAATAATTGAAATTTAAAATATAACTATAATTGATTCATTTAAAAAATAATTAAGAATTGTTTGGTGTGTCCTGGATTCTTGCTTGTGTTTGAGTTGCAACCTTAGAAGGGAGACAATTGGAGAAAGGCATAAAGCTTTAGTTAATCAAATTTGTAAGGAATTTTTCCTGGATGTAATTTAAATTTGGTGAATTTAAATTTTCTTATTAGGTGAAGAATCACAAGAGAAATTGTTTAGATTTCCCAGAGAAACCTTATTAACTCTCATTTTTTTTAAAAGAAATAAAATAGAAATGTGGATGGACCCGATAAGCTGTCTATTCTACCAAATAAATTATAACAAATTTTTAGCGAAAAAAAGGAAAAAAAATTAGTATTTTGGGAAAGAAATCTAATCAATATTATTTATTCATCTATCTTTTAAGTATGTAAAAACATATTTATGCTATATATATATATAGCCGACATATAATATTCGATAGTTTATGCATATGAGGATTGCATTTTAAAATATAATAAGTAAATACAATTATAAACAATTATTATTTTGAATTTAAAACTAAGTAAATAATAAATAAATTAAAATTAAATTAATTAATAACTATAGAAATAGAAAAGTACATTGAATACAAAAATAAATTTAAATTATTTTACTAACTATTTACCTAAAAAGTATCAATTTAAATCATTATTTACCTAAAATATTTATTGTTTGTGGATAGAAATATATAGTATTGGAAATGCTCATAGTCAATACAGGAAAAAAAATCCTTTTTTACGAGCCTTTTATTGCAACTATAATATTCTATTTCTTATATATTCAAATGTCAAATTATGTTCATAATATGAATATGATATTATTAACCTTTTAGTTAATTTCACCAATAATTTTCACTATGATTAATGTTTTCCTTCTCGTTGTTTAATTTTCTAATATAATACATATACATGACAAGAAAACAGGGTATCAGAGACAAAAATTTAAAGACGGAATTAAATCCGTCTTTATCAAAGATGGAATTAAATCCGTCTTTATTAAAGACGGATTTAGAGACCGAACTCTTTTTTATTATAAATTATTAATAATTTTTATTTTATAGACGGATTTATAATTTCGGTAAAATATGTTATATTCCGTCTCTATTTATGTCTCTGATACTGTTAAATGCTTGCTTAAAAAACGAGATGGCTGAGACTTGGTTATTTCCGTCTGTATTTCTATAGCTAATTTTTTCTTTAATTTAGCCACGGAAATTTCTGTCTCTGATGCTGTAAATAGAAATTTTTTTTATTTATGAAAATATTAAAACACAAAAATAAGAATGTTTTTTATTTATGAAAATAATAATTAAGTTGGAATTACATGACATGATAATATATATATATTTGTATAATTATAATGTATTATTTAATTTTTATTAATTACAATAAACTAAAAGTAAATTTTTTATTAATTTTTTTATTTTAATAAAAAACACACATTCCTCTTAATGTTTTTTCTCTCCAGCGAAGATTTCGAGCTCCAGTTGAGCTCAATTGTTTCTGTTCATAAGCTCACGAGCTTTTTCTTTTATTTTTTTTATATATATATTTTTATTTTTGATTTTTTATATATTTAATTTTATATTTTATTTTAGATCAATTTTATAATCAAAATTGACCATATATTATAATTATTAATCAATATCATACATTTTATTTTGGATAATAATAGAGATGGTTGAATAATTTTAATTATTATTTTATTATATATATAATGAGATAAAAAAATTTAATCAATAATTACGATATCTTAAAATCGGGTTACTCGATTCACACTAAATTTAAATATATATAAGACCGTGTGGATTAGATCATATCGAACGGTTTGATTTAAAATCACATGGCCTGATTCTACGATACAACGACTTGAATGATTATTTTTATGTTCTGAGTACGATATCTTGACATCCGTATATCCAATAAGTTTAAAATTTTACCAAGTGTATTTTTCTATAAGTACGATCATATCTAACGGTCTGATTTGAATTTTGATGATCCGATTAACCTATGATGTTCAACAATGTAAGATTATAGTTACATCAATGTAATACTTCAAGATGTGGGATACACAAACCATCAATTTGCTGGTGGGTCGGGACAACAGGAGCAACAACATTTCAGGAAAGATATTTAGCTTATTTTTTCTGTTGGTTATGACTTAGTGTATGTTGATTTGGGTTGTTATGACTTAGTATATGTTGATTTGGGTTGTACTTTGACTTATGTTTGTTGACTTGGGAGTAGACATTGATATTATTTGGTAGTATTTGGATGATAACATCAATTATATTAGTATCGTTGTATTATGAGTATCTTTTTTGTTAATATTTATTGTTTTTGTTTGGCAAATTCAGATTTTGGTATTGATGGAATGTATTTGATGGTATAATGACCAGGATATTAATTTGGGTACAGAAATTAAAAAATATACCCTAAAAAAACCAAAAAAAATTAGAGACGGAAAATTTTGAAAATTTAGAGGCCGAATCAGAGACGGAATTAGAGATAGAAATTAACAAACAAATATTTTACCTTTAGAGACGGATTAGAGACGGAATTTTTTTTTATCGACGAAATCAGAGACGGATTATCTAGAAAATCAGAGACGGATTATAGTTAAATTTTCTTCTTTTTTGTCGATAGAATTAGCGACTGAATTTTCGGTCTCAGAATTAATATTTCCGTCGCTAAATTATTAGCGATGGGGCTTTCCGCCACGGACATCGGCGACGGTTTTTTCCGTCTCTAATTTATTTTAGAGACGGAAATCCTACTTTCAAAGATGGAAATTTTCGTCTCTGATACCCTATTTTCTTGTAGTGATTCTTCAAGATGGCAGAAGAATTTCATTCTTTCCAAGACATCAACAGTCCAACAATTAATCCACAAAAACTCATTTTTCTATCAAATGAAGCATCAAAATTCCCTCCCTCCACTTAATTCCACATTGTTCCCAATGTGCCAAGCATGCATATTTAGGACGATAAAATAAGATAAAAATGAGAAAGAGAACGTCCCTTAGTGATCCGGTGGTATGTGGTTGAATTGTGGGAACTCAAGAATTGTGAGAGTGAGAATGAGAGGGAGAGTCCTTGTGACTGCTCATACTTGTTGGAAAAAGAAAAATGAAATAAGATAGATAGAAAAAGAAAATAAAATGAAAGAAGGAGAAAGGGAGCAGGGCGGAGGCGGGCGACGACGAGAGGGATGAGAAGTGGTTGATTGCAATTGTAATAAGAGAAGGTGAGATTTGGGAATTTAGGATTTTGATTTTTGATTTTTTTAATATAACTAAATATAAAATATAAATATAAATAATAAAGGAAAAAAAGAAAAAAAATGTGTCAGTGTCTGTATGCATGCAATTGTGACAGATTAGGTTATTGTGTTAGGCATGGGCACGTCTAACTCCTAGTGTCATTCTCCCTTGTTCGACAGAGTTATTGTGTTAGGCATGGGCACGTCTAACTCCTAGTGTCATACTCCCTTGTTTGACAGATTAGTTGGTCAAGTTAGGCGGGCACGCCAAACTATAGGATCAATTTTATGTTCACCTTGAACTACAAAAATCAATGTTAGTGATATCACAACACCCACAAGAAGCTAGATAAGACAAAAAAATTGAGAAAAGGAAAAAAAATAAAAGGAATGGGCGTTGCCTCCTAAGAAGCGTCTTTCTTTAACGTCTTTGACTAGATATTGTTGTGGCTCAACTTAATTGAGATGGATACTCTAAATCCATTTTTTCTACGTAATAAATCCACTTATATATATATATACTTACATAATAAGATATATATATATATATATATATGTAGAAACATATATTTATTATATATATATATATATATAATGAGACATAGCAATTTGGCATGACCATAAAACTAATTGAAAAATTCTTGTTTGAATCAAATTTTGTCGAATCAAACCAATTAGAAAGCAAGTATATCATACTTGTTATGTGATTGATTATTTTTCCTAAACAGTAAGCCAATCACACGTCAAATGTATTGTACTTGTCATAAAATTTATTCAAGTCCGACCGGATTGAATCCGGGCTCAAATTTTCCAAACTAACGCAATATTATGCGCTTCAACATCATGAAGAAAAGTTATTTGCAAGGTATAATTATCAAACATGAAGGAAGTTGAAGGACAAGAAACATAAAGGAATAACAAACATGGGAAATTTGATGTGGTACATGTGAATTTATACACACATAAGTTGTAAACGAGTGGATTGATACGTGATGATAATATCTCGTATGATTTAAGGGCATATAGCGTATATGGGCTT
>NC_026154.1:5336211-5345908 GCF_000512975.1 Sesamum indicum
TCAAAAAGGCAGTCTGAAACATAAGTTTCTTCGGACTTAAGCAACAAAGGACTTTAGTTCCTCGTCTTGCTCCAAATAAGGTATGTCTTTCTGATTCAAATGCACCCATGCTTCAATCCCGTCACCTTCTTTGTTGTCCATTAACACTGTAACATTCACGCCTGGCATTGTCTCAATGCTTGTCCAAAGGGGTTTTCCCCAACCAAAATCAACTTCATAGAATCTGCACTTGGTCCAATCACTGAAAAGCAGAACACTCATCTCATCGCTGACAAGTATATCGATCAGATTCATTATAGGATCAACGAGGATGTTGTGTCCCTCGTCACCCTGATCACCCAATATCCGAGCACAATCTGCGCTGGTCCTGTGAATGGTGTCACCTAGTTTGTCAACCAAGTCCTGGAATCCCAAATCGTTTATGTCACTTGCAGCCTCGCATTTGAACGCTGCCTGTGTCACCAGATTTCCACAAGAATGCTTAGCTAGAGGTGGGATTGTTCTCTCCCTAATGTTAACTGCTTGAGTAATGACGCAACCTCTCCACTCATCCTTTCTGGCTCGATCCATGCCAATGAGAACTTTGGCTATAAGGGCACACACGACGCGCACTCTTGAACCTCCTCCACTCCTCGTTTTTTCTTTTAGACTCGCTATTGCCTCCTTCTTAAATACAATCCTCTTGGCAACGATATTGGGATCCCTGGTTCTTGGTACATCAATGAATAAACCAACGTCCATCTTCTTGGACGGAAATAATATGGGAGAATAAAAACTCGGGCTAATTATGAACTTTTCCTCTGTAGAATATTTGTTGGCCATTCCCCAGGCGGCAACCAATGTTGCCATTGACTCTGCATCAGCAATTCTGTGCGACATGCTCACGCCAATTGCCAACCCACCACAAGTAAACGTCGTGAGCTGAATGGATAGCAATGGATCTGTGATGTCGTCTACTGCACAGGGATCACGTGGAAGGAGATCACTTAGCTGCTCCGGTTTCACCTGTGCGATGAAGTCCAGAAGATGGACGTCATCCACAACTTGTGCTTCCACAAATTCAGCGCCCCTGGTCACTACAATCAACCAAGTGATCGTTCTTGATGTATCTTCCAGCAAACGGGTAGAACTGGGATAGGATTTTTGCCAATGATTCTTCCAAGCACGAGTTTCGTTTGGATTTTTCGGTATCATCATGGGAGCATGTATAGAAGAGAATGATAGGAACATTCATTGGTGGGCTAAGCTCATCTGTTAACGATAAGTTGTACTTGTTGAGGTTTTCGGGTGTTGGGGTCGAAGGCTTTATCAATTTCCGGCCAACTACTTCTACCTTCATGCTTACGCTCAACAAAACACAACTGCCTACGATTCAAAACTGTTTTAACTCACTTTACCAAAACAGATTTGGAGTTTCCACTAAGCGTGCCCACGCTTAGTCGCACTTCGTAGGCTGTTATTTCACTTTATTTACCTTCATTTATTTTTTTTTTATTATTATTATTTATATTTATATTTATAAAAAATTAAAAATTCAAAAAAATCAAAATGAAGAAAGAAATCAGTCAAAATCTTTCCACTTCTATTCATATATTTTACCATGATTTTCTCTAACTTCATCTTTATCTTCATTAACTCTCTCTCTCACTTTCTCTCGCAGCAATTTCACCTACCAACAAGATCTCTCTCCCTCTCAATTCATATGAAGTTGCCGCCACCATCTGCCACCAGCCCAACCATGCCATGACTCTTCGTGGCATGCACTCAGGGACGCTTCCTTAAACTCTCTCTCATTTTAATTTTTAATCCTTAAGTTGCATGTCAATGTCCACATTGAGGACAATGCGAATTTTAAGTGTGGGGTGTGGTTCTTGAGCTTATACATGATAATTTTTGTGGTTCTTGAGCTTATACATGATAATTTTTGTTGATGTGATTGGTGGTAGATGAATTTTCTTTGTGCCTAGCGAAAATTTTTGCTTTTTCTTTTTCAAGTTGACTTGAAAAGAGAAACTTTTTGGCAAAATTTTGATGGAAAAACTTTGGCATGATAAAACCCTTTCAATTTTAGACGACTCTTGGCTTGATAGTGCTATGTGCAAAAACTTTGGCATGATAAAACCCTTTCAATTTTAGACGACTCTTGGCTTGATAGTGCTATGTGCAAAAAGAATGCATGTTTTATGTTTGAGGATAGTTCATAAGTTGAAAACTTGTCTTCACCAAAATGACTTGAGTTAAAATCTTCTAATGTAGGATTAGTGGACTAAAACATAGCTCGTGAGATTTTGAGCTTGATATGTCCATAAAAAATCTTCATTCTTTCTTGAGAGAATAATAGCACTTCTATGGCTTTGTCTTCCTAGAACTTGCCTTGAACCACATTGAGGCCACACAAATGTGCATTTATTTGGATATGATAAAGGCACTAGAAATCACTTTCAGCCTTCTTTAACCACCCAACACATTTTAACTTTAGAGAACCCCTTTGAGCTTTTCGACCTATTTTGTTGAATAACCCGTCATATGCGAACCTATCCCGTTGTTTTTTTAAACTTTAATTTTGATCCCTCTAAGAACTATTAGAGCATCAAGGGAAATGGGTTTATGTTCAAAAGAACAAATTCTCAAAATGGGAGATTTTCAAAACCTTTGTGATTTACATGCTTAAAAGATGTACCTCAAAATGAGTGTGGGGGTCCCAAAATTATGTTCTTCTTTACTTTGTGGAAATCGACATCAATTTTCTTGGTCTATGCCTATCACAAAATATGGAGAGGAGAAAAAGAAAACAAAAAAAAAAAGAAAAAAGAAGAGAAGAAAAAAAAATATATGAACTCTCCAAAAGGAATAAGAAAGGCATAGTTCAAGAACTGTCGAAAGATCTTGAAGGGAGATGAGTAAACTTTGAAATCTTCGAATTATTGTTCACTCAAATTTTTTGGTGCTCTAATTAGTTTCTTGGAATTTAACCTCATTATCCTTTTATCCTACCCCAAACCAAAGCCCCATTACAACCAAAATTAAAGACCTCTTGATCCATATATGTGCATATTTCAAAAGTGGTGGAGTTGTGGTGTATAGGCAAGCCTATGGTGAAGCATTGTCATAGCAAGTGTCGAGAGATACACTTGAGCCATACATACACTTGAGAGAATGGAAAGTGGAGAGAAAATAGTCCACTAGTTTTATGCGATTGATTTTGATAATGGTCATCACGTGAAAACTTGTTTGATACATGTTGAATTATCTCCTTCATAAAGTATGTCATTTACTTTGCACATGATTACAAACTGCCTTGAGTAGTTTAAAATTTGGAGGGATTTTTTAATGCATCTTGATTTTGCTTGAGGACAAGCAAATGGCTAAGTGTGGGGGTATTTGATAACTCTGCAATTATCATGATTTTATAGTGATTTAATCTTTCTTTTTAAGCCAAAATATTCCTAATTATGTGATTTTATTGCATATTCAACAAAAAAGGAAGATATGAAGCAAAGATGGCAAAATCAAGCTAAAATCAAAATTAAAGTCATCAAAAAGGAGAAAAAGAAGATTACAAGGAAATCTCTGCAGAATTGACTAAGCGTGCCCACACTTAGTGGAGTGATCAACTCGGGATAAGGATAAGCACGAGAAATTTCCGTGAAAGATAAAGGAATCAAGTGTTTAGATTCAGAAAGGTCTCTTTGAAGCTTATCTCTTGTAATTTATTTATCTTTTTAGAGTTTATCACGTATCTATCTCCCCCCTACGTTTAGATTCGTAGGAGACTTTTATTATAAATAGGGTGGATCTCTTCATTTGAAGGGGATTCGGTTATTGTTTAGAACTCCATAGAATTCTTGTTCATCTTTTCTCTTCTATTTTTATTTTACAGCCGAATTAATGGAATTCCACTTTTTAGTGTGTTCTTCCATTAATATGTCCGGCTAAATTCCTTATTTTCTGGTTAAGGTATGGTGATTGCTTGATTCCCATTATGTTGTGAGATCTAATCTGTGTTCTACACTTGTCAAACAAATATTCATGTACTCTGGGCTTTAATTACAAACGTCTGATTTGTGAATGATTCGGCCGGTTGTTCATTACCAAGAAAGTTTGCTTAGCTAATTGGACTTTATAAATCCGTGTAATTGTTTATTTAGTTTAATACTTAGTGGCAACGTAGCATAATTAGTTATGTCACAGTATTTAATTATGTTATGGGGAATGCATGATCTATTTGTAACGAATTGTCCTCGTAGGAGTTTGTTGATTAGAATCAGGCCCTTCTAATTCTTAATGCTGTTAATAGATTAAATCTTGTGGACGTTCCCAAGGTTGTCTATTAATTAGAGATCTAGCCAACGGTCGTACCTTGGCTAACGAAAAGGTAAGGAAAGGTGAGGTTGTTAGGTCGTACCAACGACCATAACTGATTTATTTGTCCATACATGTGTTATTCTTGCATCAATGATCAACTCACAAGAATCAAGCATAATTCCAGCCTTAACCGGGAAATCTCTCTCTCATATCTCTATCAGGTATTTTTAATTATTTAGTTTTTGATCACTTCTTTTTATCAACAACCTTCCCCATTATTTTCCATTTTTCTAAAAGAAATTAACTTAAAACCAATCCCTGTGGATCGACCCTACTCCCACTTTCACAAGTGTAATAGGAATTATTTTTGGTGACTTCGACACTCATCAATTAATTAATCCAACAATCTCCCACATTGGCTATATGTACAAATTTTATAATCATGTATTATTTTAAGCTCAATTTTGTTGGTATTCCTTAATGTATCTATAAATCAATCCGGCCTATCAATCATATCAAAAGAGGACTAAAACGGCCTTTGTTACATTTATCGTAACTCAACGCATGAATGGTCACAACATTGATACAACTGAATGACATGGATCAAGATGTAAATGCGTAGCATGAAAATTTCATGTAATGTGATCTGTAACATGTATATTTCCAATTGGTCCTCCTTAAACATTAGTAAGATCAAACCATAATAAAATTAGAATACAATAAAACTGTAAGGCTCATTTATGCAGAAAATGGCCTTTAATAACCACAAACTGAATGACTAAAAATGTCTTTAACATGAGCATTTAAAAATTACAAACACCCACATAAACTGTACAACCTGAAGAACTTAAACCTCTTGAAGTGATAGACACCCATACGAGCAGTGTGGTCATGAAATATTCTTGGGTGCAATCCTTTAGGGAGCGGATTCGTAATCATGGAGTTTGTCCCTATATGGTCTATGGACAGTTTTCCACTCTGTACTCTTTCTTTCTTGCTTTTATTCTTGTGTTTTGAAGTTGAGATGAGGTAAACACTTTCTGTCTTGTCTTTGTTTTAATCTTTCCTCTTCTTGAAAATAGTGTGATATGAGCTAATTTAGAGACAAAGTCTCTCTCTGACAATTGTAGATCACTTTAAACTGACTAAACTGTGTTGGAAGAGATATCAAAACCAAATGCACTAACAAGTCCTCAGAGAGATCAAGTTTAGGAGCTCTCAATTTTGAAGCAAGATGAGACATTTCCATAATGTACCCCCTGATATTGCCTTTCCCAGTGTACCTTTTTGAAATTAGGTTTGTCAAGAGTGTACCAATTTCAGCTTTCTCATTCTTGATAAACCTCTTTTCAGTATCAGTGAGGAAATCTTTAGCTCTAGTTAATATATCAAACATTGTGCCTCTGAATGCTTTTGGAATTGTCTTCTTTATAATCATTACACACATACGGTTAGATTTCTCCCACCTTTCTTTCTCCCTCTTTTCTTTAGAGGTACTCTTATCTGAAAATGCAAGAGGGGAATCTTCCCTTAGTGCAAAGTCAAGATCCATCACCTCGAGAAATATCTCAAGGTTGTCGTTCCATGATTTGAAGTTTGAGCCATTTAGTATAGGGATGGAATTGATGTTGGTAGTAATATTAGCAGGAGCCATCGCTGAATCCATACAAGCTCACATAAGTCTTTAAACCAAAATATAAAATCACAATTAAAAAATTCAAAATAATGGTATGATAATTCTCAAGATATCGAGTATTCCATTAATATTCTATCTTTGGACAAAATATTGACTTGTAAGTGATATCTTATTGCAGTGATTAAACACTAATGATAATGACATGTTATAAAATCTTCCTTTGGGCCAATTTATTATTTACATGCAAAAGTCGAATAACTATTACGTGTCTACCACCATACATGTACATAAATCTAGTTAAATGTGGGCCTTCCTTTGGGCCGATCGACATTAACAAAATTTACATACACACTTTCTTTTATTTTTTAAAATGAATTAACGTCAACAAGAGAGGTTATTTTGGTGACATGTCGTTTTAATTAATTCACATTAAAAAATATATATATATATATATAACTATTCCATAATTTGAATTTAATAATTGCACCGCAAAAGCTGTTTCAAAAAAGATATATGGTCAACCATTGACTGCCAGACTAGGTCGACCCGACTGGATCAAGGTTTGACCCAGACCCAAATCTACGCAACCCGGTCTGTGATTGAAGAACCCACTGTGCGCCTGCGCCGCGATCGCATCCATCGCCACCACCGTTGCGCTGCTGGTCACAGCCTGCCGTCGCTTCGCCGATGATTTTTGTTTAATGAAGAAGGAGAATTCACATCTGTGATTTCACAGAAAGGGGGAAGAAAAAACCCTGCTTCCCCAATGATTCAACACCTACTTCTCCCGCTGCTGTTGCGTTGCCAGTCGCGGCCCACCATGCGCGATGAACGGCGTGCAAATAGTTTCTGCCCTACACACCTCCTTTTTTTTTTGAAAGGGTTCTCGGCAGCAGTGGGTTGTTGCGTCCACCATCACCGATGCGGATCTGACGACGTCACTCATATGTTGCGCGGCAATCTCCACGCCGCTGCTTAATCCAACTACAATCCAACAAAAAGAGAAACTAAATCTGAATCTAGATCTCAAATATGCATATATACATACATTATTACATATAAAGATTTCTTAAACCCTAAATTTCAAATATATACATATTGATTCCAAATGTATGATTCTAGATATGTATGTATATACATACTGATTTCATAATCCCTTAAAAAATAATTTTCTCAATGATTCAATAAGAGTGGCTCTGATACCAGTTGTTAGAATTTTAAATACTTCGTAGTGAAATAATAATTACTACCAATCCTAAAATTGATCATGCTAAATCAATAAGAAATACGATAACTGTAAATGCGGAAGCGTACCTGAACCCATAGCCATAGGAAACTAAATGGAATCGTGTCAACAACCTGCAGATCAACACATTTTCACAGAGTTTTCTTTAATTTCTTTTATTTCTGATTTATCTCTGATAATGAGATGTTAAAAGATATAATAAAATCACGTGTGATCTGAGGACCATGACATACATATAATAAAAGGAATTTCCATTTTTTCCTATCTCTAAAACTGAATTTAGCATTAGTGTTTACACATTAAAGGCCCCATATCCTATCTGATACATTAAGACCCAAATTACTGAAATATTATTGGATCACTTTATTGAAGCTAAATTTCAACCGTCCATAATACAAAATTATTTTGCATATGAACCCAAGGTTGGATTAAGAATCCAACAATTTATATTGTTGAGCAACTTGGACCTTACTTTTTGTATTTTGTGCTAGTCTCTGTCATTGATTCAAGAAGTAGCTCCCACACGTATAATATTTTATCCCCAATAGCCATCGATTGGGTCTGATGCCATTATTTGGCTCCCCTCCCAATCAATCAGCAGATCCAACCCTCAGTTCCAGCGCGCTTCCTATAGATGATCAAGTGCCAACTAACCTAGATTTGAATCATTCTATTTTTTTTGTAAATTATTCTTTTAAGCCGGTCCTTCATTGATTTGAATTACCAAATTCATCACATCTCTCGTTCAAACGTTGCAACAAAAATTTCGTCGCAGTTATTTTAGTCACAAAACCGTTGATACAAAATACCAAAAAACTAGTCACCGTTACCGACGACAACATCCATGGCAGACTCCTTTAATATTGTTTCAAACTTTTGTGATAATATATATAGCTACCTTCGCCTACTTCCTACTCAAAAAAAAAAAAAAAGAAAGAAAGAAAGAAAGAAAGAAATTGCGATGAACGTATAGCTGCAAATTCAGTTGCCTTTTGCTTGATGGTTTTGGTGAAACCGATGCTTATTCTTTTTTGTGCTTGCATAATCTAGTAATTTATGTAGACTCTATATAATATTTCGGACCTATCAATCTATTTTACTTTAGATTTTCATATCGCTTTCCTTTTTTAATTTGAAAACTTTTGGTGTTAATTAATAGTTTGTAGACAGTATAACGTATAAATCTATAAATTATTAAAATGCTCATAACCAATACAGAAAACAATTGTTTCTAGAGCCCTCTTATACGAAAAGTGTTGGAAAAATAATGGCCCATGACCAAATAAGGTAGGTTAAAAAATATACCCATCTGGAAGGCTCAAGGCCCAGCTACTTTGGCCCACTCACTTAATCCAAGCCCATAATCCACAA
This sequence comes from Sesamum indicum, assembly GCF_000512975.1. Classification (NCBI taxonomy): domain Eukaryota; kingdom Viridiplantae; phylum Streptophyta; class Magnoliopsida; order Lamiales; family Pedaliaceae; genus Sesamum; species Sesamum indicum. The sequence continues at coordinate 5,344,770 of NC_026154.1, forward strand.
CCATGAACCCAACCCGTCCGACCCGGTTGGTATTACTACTTAAATATATTTCACCCTAACCCTACTTCATTTTTACCGCCCACTTCCTTTCTTCCTCCTTAACAGCACCGTCCCCTCTCCTCTCTCTCTTCTTCATTTCGTGCAGTTTTCTCATGGATGTTGGAACTTCATCCATCGCCATTTTACCTTGGCATTTGCAACTAAAGCCACCTTAAATTAATTCAAGATATTGAATTAACAGGTGATAAGAATATTGATGATTATTCTTCTATTGTTTTGTTGAATGCAATCCCTGATGACTGCCATTAAATACGATAGAGATAATATTAGTGTTGACACTGTTATTAATGGCTTAAAAAGCAAAGAAAATAATCTAAAGACTAATAAACTGTATAAGGAACAAAATGAGGTAAATTTTGTTAAAGAAAAACCAAAATATAAAAATTCCTTTCATAAAAGACATAGAAAAGAAAGGAATAAAAATCATAGCAGTTTGAGTCTAGTGATAACGAAAAAGAAGCTAAGAAAAATATAAAGATAGGAGATTCTACAATTGTGTCAAAAAGGGTCACTTTATAAAAGATTGTAAAAGACCAAAAAAGTTTAAAAATAAAAAAGAAACAAACTTAGTGCTTGAAGAAGAAGAATTAATTGTTTATTGATTTTGTATCAATCTATAATTCTTCGCTTTATGATCACTTTGTGTAACTTTATGCTAAGTGTAATGTTTCTTCGTGAACATAGTAAGCCTTTGTGTCTTGAGCCTACGTGGCTAAGTGTCATTGAAAATGAGCCTATGGGAATGTTTAATATTAGTTCATTCATTGTCAAATCATGTCTTTTTTATATATATTTATGTATATGTGTATGTATATATATAAATTTAGGTGTTTCTAAATGGTAGCAAACATTGAGTATGTTTTCACTCGTCCCGAATATAATCGGAAAATGAAAAACAAACATATTTGACATATCTTATAAATTGAAATGAGATATTTTGCATGAGATACTCTTCTCGATAGTGATGTACCAAACCAACTACAACTATAAATATGACTCAAAATCATCATTGTTCTCACAAATTGAACAAGTGATAATATCATCGAGAAGGAAGATGGCACACGCCACGACTACTTTCC